>NC_069503.1:863402721-863507721 GCF_027579735.1 Bombina bombina | reverse complement strand
CTATATAATTCGGCACTATGCACAGAATTATATAACATTATTTTGTATGTTTGTTTACTGTCCCTTTAATGGTTTTCTTCAGGTGTCAAAAAGAAATACATTTTATAGTGCAATTTTGTGTTGAGCTTGAGTGCAACAATTAACTGACCACTTGTAATATGAGTACACTGAGCGCACTCTGTGTTATCCATTAAAGGGACCCTGAACCCAAATTTTTTCTTTCATGATTCAGATAGAGCATTACATTTTAAGCAACTTTCTAATTTACTCCGTTTATCAATTTTTCTTTGTTCTCTTGCTATCTTTATTTCAAAAGCAGGAATGTAAATCTTAGCAGCCAGTCCATTTTACGTTGAGCACCATGGATAGCGCTTACTTATTGGAGGCTTACATTTACCCACCAATAAGCAAGCATAACCGAGGTTCTCAACCAAAAATAGGCTGGCTCCTATGCATCACATTCCTGATTTTTTAATAAAGATAGCAAGAGAACACAGAAAAATTCATAATAGAAGTAAATTAGAGAGTTGTTTAAAATTGCATGCTCTATCTGAATCATGAAAGAAAAAAATTGTGTTTAGTGTCCCTTTAAGTACAGGGGGCACTAAAAAATTTTTAACCTCATTAAGATGCTTTGGTTAAAATAGTTTACCATCCATTAGATTGTGTATTATTCTATGGGCTAGATTTATCAACGCTGAGGCGTACAGGGGTGCGTATACGCGCCCCTGTAGGCCTCAGTTCGCCTGTGGCGGGGCCAAATTACCCGCAGGTAATTAACATTGCATACCAGTGTAATTTTGCGCTTGCGTGCAATCCCGCCCCCTGCCCGCGCACAGCCAATCACGCGCGGGCAGGAGCTGTCAATCTCCTCGGTCGGACTCGACCGAGGAGATTGAATTTCACCACAATAGAGGTGGCGTAGATGTTAGGGAAGATGTTAGGGAAATCACGGCGAGCAAGTTTTTGAGAGAACTTGCTGCCGTAGAGGCTTGATAAATCGAGCCCTATGCACTGGGTCGAGTACAAGATAATGCGCCCTCCCCTTGTAATCCAGCCCTGTATGTATGTGTATTGTAAAGTTACATCCATTCCTGTCATATTTACTTGGTGTTTTATTTTTCTTGCCCCGAATGTTTATCTTGGTGCTATTGGATATTATACAAAAATATCTTATGTAAAATAATTTATTACAAAATGTTCTGCTTTCTTACATAAATTATCAAACTGTGTGAATGTGATTACATTTTTATGTTGTATTTTACATGTTTGCTTTAATATTTTGCCAACTGCCAAACCCCGTTCACCACTTGCTTTATTTAGAGGAGCAAATCATGATTACTTGCATGAGTAGACATATCACTGTTATTTTGTTAGAAAAAAATAATTTGTTTTACAGTTTCTTTTCTCATAATCTCTGTTCAAGCCAATTAGGGACATATAAATGGTCAGGATTAGGCCTGGGAAGTCTGTATGTGTACTTCACAACCTCAGTATTAGAAAAAACTTCATCTTAAGAGTTAAATTACATTGATAAGTAATCAAAGTTAGACTTGTGCAGAAAGATTTGTTTCGGTTCGTTTCAGACCAATTCGGATTTATTTGAATTTCATTTTTGGATTGATTTGAATTCGGATACATTCGAATGTATTCATTTTGGATTCATTTGGATTCTAATAAATTCGGATGTATTTGGTTCGGATTCGATTCATAAATTCGGAAGTTTGGTATGTGTTAGGTGGGATGTGCTGTGTATTAGACTAGTATTATGTACTGTATATTAGGTGTAACCCATCTGAATCAACATAAGTACCAACCTCGCAGGTACCAGCTACACAATATGCACAGAGCTAGCAGAGTATAATGGGATGTGCTGTATATTAGACTAGTATTATGTACTGTATATTAGGTGTAACCCATCTGGATCAACATAAGTACCAACCTTGCAGGTACCAGCTACACAATATGCACAGAGCTAGCAGAGGTATATAACCTGATATAAAGTACATAATACTAGTGTAATACACAGCACATCCCACCTAAGTACCAACCTCACAGGTACCAGCTACACAATATGCACAGAGCTAGCAGAGGCATATAACCTAATATACAGTACATAATACTAGTGTAATACACAGCACATCCCACCTAAGTACCAACCTCACAGGTACCAGCTACACAATATGCACAGAGCTAGCAGAGGCATATAACCTAATATACAGTACATAATACTAGTGTAATACACAGCACATCCCACCTAAGTACCAACCTCACAGGTACCAGCTACACAATATGCACAGAGCTAGCAGAGGTATATAACCTAATATACAGTACATAATACTAGTGTAATACACAGCACATCCCACCTAAGTACCAACCTCACAGGTACCAGCTACACAATATGCACAGAGCTAGCAGAGGTATATAACCTAATGTACAGTACATAATACTAGTGTAATACACAGCACATCCCACCTAAGTACCAACCTCACAGGTACCAGCTACACAATATGCACAGAGCTAGCAGAGGTATATAACCTACTATACAGTACATAATACTAGTGTAATACACAGCAAATCCCACCTAAGTACCAACCTCACAGGTAGCAGCTACACAATATGCACAGAGCTAGCAGAGGTATATAACCTAATATACAGTACATAATACTAGTGTAATACACAGCACATCCCACCTAAGTACCAACCTCACAGGTACCAGCTACATAATGTGCCCTGCACAGAGCTAGCAGAATGATATAACCTAATATACTGTACATGTACAATACTAATGTAATAGTGATTAGTCCATGGCCATTCGAATGTAATTAATAAATCCAAACTAATTTGAATTTATTTGTTACAAATGCATTCGGATTAGTTTAGTTTCGTTACTAGGGTAATTTGGAAATTCAAATCGATCTGAAGCTCCTAATTTCGATTCGGAACGAAACAAAGCGCACATGTCTAATGAAAGTGTATGGAAAAGTTGTTTTACTATGTATAACTACACTTTTTTTGTATCACAATCTTAGATTGTTTACTATCTATTTAAGTGTGTAGCCAATTTTGCCTCATTTTAATTTCACTCTATTTAGCATTTCAAAACATCTCCTCCTTTTCACTACACTCACATCATCATGTTACTTTAGCCCCTCTCTGTAATTTGTAATTTAAATGTATTGTTTGCTATTGTTTTAGACCTTAATGAAGCTTTATGAAGGTTTTCTTTTAATATGGAATAAAAAGCCCCAATAAAAAAGTATATGCAGTGGCTGCAATACACTATAAACCAGATTACAAGTGGAGTGCTAAATCATCGCAAATTTGCCCATTTGCGGGTGTGCTATAATTAATCAGCCATTACAAGTGGCTGGGTATTACTCCCACGAGCTCGCTGTAGCAATTAGCGCTTATAAAATTAACCAGAGATCAGATCTCTAGTTAATTTTATAAATCTGCCCCAAATGCCCCCAAAATACTGTGTAGGTCGTGTTCGCATTGCTGGCAACTTGTAATACCAGCGCACAGTAGCGTGCGCTGGTATTACAAAGTGGAGCACAAATATTGCTTTTATGAAAGCGATATTTAGCGCTCCACTTGTAATCTGGCCCTATATATTGTACTGCACAATAAACATATTCATTTAGCAATTCAGATTGATAGAGCTTGTGTTTATATATGGTAACCTCTCCCCTGTTTGGATAGTGCAAAGCACTTATTCTTCTTAGTGACAAAAATAGCATGGGTCTTACAACCCTCTAAAAGCAAACAAAAAGATAAGGAATTTCCAAGCTCTTATTGAGTAGTTAACAAATATTCCCAATTCAGTTAATTGAGCTTTTTAAATAAAATGTGTATTTATCTATTTATGTTTTGTATATAAAACAACTCTGCAATATATTTTCATTATTTATTTTGCCCCTTTTTGTGTAATTTAGCTCTGAAAATTGAGCAAATTCTACATCTCAGAATGTGAAAAGTGGCCGCCCGCTGGTATTTAGAGTCAGTCAGGAAAGGGTCTAACGCTCACTTTCCAGCCACGACTTTTCCGTACCGCAGATCCCCTTATGTCAATTGCGTATCCTATCTTTTCAATGGGATCTTCCTAACGCCGGTATTTAGAGTCTTGGCTGAAGTGAGCGTTAGAACTATAACCACAAAACTCCAGCCGCAGAAAAAAGTCAGGAGTTAAGAGCTTTATGGGCTAACGCCGGTTCATAAAGCTCTTAACTACTGTGCTCTAAAGTACACTAACACCCATAAACTACCTATGTACCCCTAAACCGAGGCCCCCCACGTCGCCGCCACTCTAATAAAATTTTTTAACCCCAAATCTGCCGCACACCGCCGCAACCTACATTATCCCTATGTACCCCTAATCTGCTGCCCCTAACATCGCCAACACCTACATAATATTTATTAACCCCTAATCTGGCCCCCCCCAATGTCGCCGCTACCTTACCTACACTTTTTAACCCCTAATCTGCTGATCGGACCTCACCGCTACTCTAATAAATGTATTAACCCCTAAAGCTAAGTCTAACCCTAACACTAACACCCCCCTAAGTTAAATATAATTTAAATCTAACGAAATAAAATAAATCTTATTAAATAAATTAATCCTATTTAAAGCTAAATACTTACCTGTAAAATAAACCCTAATATAGCTACAATATAACAAATAATTATATTGTAGCTATTTTAGGATTTTTTTTTATTTTACAGGCAACTTTGTATTTATTTTAACTCGGCACAATAGCTATTAAATAGTTAATAACTATTTAATAGCTACCTAGTTAAAATAAGTACAAAATTACCTGTAAAATAAATCCTAACCTAAGTTACAATTAAACCTAACACTACACTATCAATAAATTAATTAACTAAACTACCTACAATTATCTACAATTAAATCAACTAAACTAAATTACAAAAAAAAAAAAACACTAAATTACAAAAAATAAAAAAGATTACAAGAATTTTAAACTAATTACACCTACTCTAAGCCCCCTAAAAAAATAACAAAGCCCCCCAAAATAAAAAAATGCCCTACCCTATTCTAAAATAAAAAGTTAACAGCTCTTTTACCTTACCAGCCCTTAAAAGTGCCTTATGCGGGGCATGCCCCAAAGAAAACAGCTCTTTTGCATTTTAAAAAAAATACAATACCCCCCAACATTACAACCCACCACCCACATACCCCTAATCTAACCCAAACCCCCCTTAAAAAAACCTAACACTAAGCCCCTGAAGATCTCCCTACCTTATCTTCACCACGCCAGGTATCACCAATCCGTCCAGAAGAGGGTCCGAAGTCTTCATCCTATCCGGCAAGAAGAGGTCCAGAAGAGGGTCCGAAGTCTTCATCCTATCTGGCAAGAAGAGGACATCCGGACCGGTAGACATGTTCATCCAGGCGGCGTCTTCTATCTTCATCCATCCGGTGCGGAGCGAGACCATCTTGAAGCAGCCGACGCGGATCCATCCACTTCTTCCGGCGACTCCCGACGAATGAAGGTTCCTTTAAGTGATGTCATCCAAGATGGCGTCCCTCGAATTCCGATTGGCTGATAGGATTCTATCAGCCAATCGGAATTAAGGTAGGAAAAATCTGATTGGCTGATTGATTCAGCCAATCAGATTCAAGTTCAATCCGATTGGCTGATTGGATCAGCCAATCAGATTGAGCTTGCATTCTATTGGCTGATCGGAACAGCCAATAGAATGCGAGCTCAATCTGATTGGCTGATTGGATCAGCCAATCGGAATTCGAGGGACACCATCTTGGATGACGTCACTTAAAGGAACCTTCATTCGTCGGGAGTCGCCGGAAGAAGAGGATGGATCCGCGTCGGCTGCTTCAAGATGGTCCCGCTCCACACCGGATGGATAAAGATAGAAGACGCCGCCTGGATGAACATGTCTACCGGTCCAGATGTCATCTTCTTGACGGATAGGATGAAGACTTTGGACCCTCTTCTGGACCTCTTCTTGCCGGATAGGATAAAGACTTCGGACCCTCTTCTGGACCTCTTCTTGCCGAATAGGATGAAAACTTCGGACCCTCTTCTGGATGGATCGGTGATACCTGGTGTGGTGAAAATAAGGTAGGGAGATCTTCAGGGGCTTAGTGTTAGGTTTTTTAAGGGGGGTTTGGGTGGGTTACATTAGGGGTATGTGGGTGGTGGGTTGTAATGTTGGGGGGGTATTGTATTTTTTTTTAATGCAAAAGAGCTGTTTTCTTTGGGGCATGCCCCGCAAAAGGCCCTTTTAAGGGCTGGTAAGGTAAAAGAGCTGTTAACTTTTTATTTTAGAATAGGGTAGGGCATTTTTTTATTTTGGGGGGCTTTGTTATTTTTTAGGGGGCTTAGAGTAGGTGTAATTAGTTTAAAATTCTTGTAATCTTTTTTATTTTTTGTAATTTAGTGTTTGTTTGTTTTTTGTAATTTAGTTTAGTTGATTTAATTGTAGATAATTGTAGGTAGTTTAGTTAATTAATTTATTGATAGTGTAGTGTTAGGTTTAATTGTAATTTAGGTTAGGAATTATTTTACAGGTAATTTTGTAATTATTTTAACTAGGTAGCTATTAAATAGTTATTAACTATTTAATAGCTATTGTACCTAGTTAAAATAAATACAAAGTTGCCTGTAAATAAATATAAATGCTAAAATAGCTACAATATAATTATTTGTTATATTGTAGCTATATTAGGGTTTATTTTTTTTATTTATTTTTTTTATTTATTTTTAGCTTTAAATATGATTAATTTATTTAATAAGATTTATTTTATTTCGTTAGATTTAAATTAAATTTAACTTAGGGGAGTGTTAGGGTTAGGGTTAGACTTAGCTTTAGGGGTTAATACATTTATTAGAGTAGCGGCGAGGTCCGGTCGGCAGATTAGGGGTTAATACTTGAAGTTAGGTGGCGGCGATGTTAGGGAGGGCAGATTAGGGGTTAATACTATTTATTATAGGGTTTTTGAGTCGGGAGTGAGGCGGTTTAGGGGTTAATACATTTATTATAGTGGCGGCGAGGTCCGGTCGGCAGATTAGGGGTTAATAAGTGTAGTTAGGTAGCAGCGACATTGGGGGGGCAGATTAGGGGTTAATAAATATTATGTAGGGGTCGGCGATGTTAGGGGCAGCAGATTAGGGGTACATAGCTATAATGTAGGTTGCGGCCGTGTACGGAGCGGCAGATTAGGGGTTAATAATAATATGCAGGGGTCAGCGATAGCGGGGGCGGCAGATTAGGGGTTAATAAGTGTAAGTTTAGGGGTGTTTAGACTCGGGGTTCATGTTAGGATGTTAGGTTCAGACTTAGGAAGTGTTTCCCCATTGCTTTAGGAGTTGAACGCTGCTTTTTTGCAGGTGTTAGGTTTTTTTTCAGCTCAAACTGCCCCATTGTTTCCTATGGGGATATTGTGCACGAGTACGTTTTTGAAGCTGGCCGCGTCCTTAAGCAACTCTGGTATTTAGAGTTGCAGTGGCGGTAAATTATGCTCTACGCTCCCTTTTTGGAGCCTAACGCAGCCCTTCAGAGAACTCTAAATACCAGCGTTGTTTAAAAGGTGCGGGGGGGGGAACACGCGTAGCTAACGCACCCCTTCTAACGCAAAACTCTAAATCTAGGTGTATGTTTTACCAATTAACTTTAACTGAAAAACAGAGTACTTTATACTAATTCTATGGGCGAGATTACATATATGGCGCAGGCAGTCCGCCCGTAATTTCACCTTGCACATCGGGGTATCACATAAACCCCGCCGGCAGTTCATAAACAGCCGTAAGTCGGATAAACTAGCGATGTTGAGAAATAAGCGTAAATACAAATTTCTGGAATCGCCAGTGACTTACAGCACTTTAGAAACTGCCGTTGTATAAGAAAATAAAATAAAAAAGTAAAATTTCCGTAAAAGTTTAACCCGCCTTCCAAAAATAAACCTGACACGTAAAACCCCTATATCCGCCATCAAACCCATATTGGAACTAATAATAAAAGTATTAACCCCTTAACCAGCAACCTCCCACAACACAATAAGCCTAATTTAACTGTTAACCCCAATCAGCCATTCACATACAGGGAGTGCAAAATTATTAGGCAAATTAGTATTTTGACCACATCATCCTCTTTATGCATGTTGTCTTACTTCAAGCTGTATAGGCTCGAAAGCCTACTACCAATTAAGCATATTAGGTGATGTGCATCTCTGTAATGAGAAGGGGTGTGGTCTAATGACATCAACACCCTATATCAGGTGTGCATAATTATTAGGCAACTTCCTTTCCTTTGGCAAAATGGGTCAAAAGAAGGGCTTGACAGGCTCAGAAAAGTCAAAAATAGTGAGATATCTTGCAGAGGGATGCAGCACTCTTAAAATTGCAAAGCTTCTGAAGCGTGATCATCGAACAATCAAGCGTTTCATTCAAAATAGTCAACAGGGTCGCAAGAAGCGTGTGGAAAAACCAAGGCGCAAAATAACTGCCCATGAACTGAGAAAAGTCAAGCGTGCAGCTGCCAAGATGCCACTTGCCACCAGTTTGGCCATATTTCAGAGCTGCAACATCACTGGAATGCCCAAAAGCACAAGGTGTGCAATACTCAGAGACATGGCCAAGGTAAGAAAGGCTGAAAGACGACCACCACTGAACAAGACACACAAGCTGAAACGTCAAGACTGGGCCAAGAAATATCTCAAGACTGATTTTTCTAAGGTTTTATGGACTGATGAAATGAGAGTGAGTCTTGATGGGCCAGATGGATGGGCCCGTGGCTGGATTGGTAAAGGGCAGAGAGCTCCAGTCCGACTCAGACGCCAGCAAGGTGGAGGTGGAGTACTGGTTTGGGCTGGTATCATCAAGATGAGCTTGTGGGGCCTTTTCGGGTTGAGGATGGAGTCAAGCTCAACTCCCAGTCCTACTGCCAGTTTCTGGAAGACACCTTCTTCAAGCAGTGGTACAGGAAGAAGTCTGCATCCTTCAAGAAAAACATGATTTTCATGCAGGACAATGCTCCATCACACGCGTCCAAGTACTCCATAGCGTGGCTGGCAAGAAAGGGTATAAAAGAAGAAAATCTAATGACATGGCCTCCTTGTTCACCTGATCTGAACCCCATTGAGAACCTGTGGTCCATCATCAAATGTGAGATTTACAAGGAGGGAAAACAGTACACCTCTCTGAACAGTGTTTGGGAGGCTGTGGTTGCTGCTGCACGCAATGTTGATGGTGAATAGATCAAAACACTGACAGAATCAATGGATGGCAGGCTTTTGAGTGTCCTTGCAAAGAAAGGTGGCTATATTGGTCACTGATTTGTTTTTGTTTTGTTTTTGAATGTCAGAAATGTATATTTGTGAATGTTGAGATGTTATATTGGTTTCACTGGTAAAAATAAATAATTGAAATGGGTATATATTTGTTTTTTGTTAAGTTGCCTAATAATTATGCACAGTAATAGTCACCTGCACACACAGATATCCCCCTAAAATAGCTAAAACTAAAAACAAACTAAAAACTACTTCCAAAAATATTCAGCTTTGATATTAATGAGTTTTTTGGGTTCATTGAGAACATGGTTGTTGTTCAATAATAAAATTAATCCTCAAAAATACAACTTGCCTAATAATTCTGCACTCCCTGTACATCGCAATCTACCTAATAAATGTATTAACCCCTAATCTGCCATTCACCCACATCGTGATCTACCTAGTAAAAGTATTAACCCCTAATCCGCCATTAACCCACATCACAAAGTCCCCATTAAAACTATTAACCCCTAATCCGCCATTAATCTACATCGCAGCAAACCTTATAAATCTATTAATCCCAAAACCGCCAATCCCACACAATGCAATAATCCTATTAAAACTATTAACCCCTAAACCGCCAAAACCTACACAACGCAAATAACTATTTAAATTACTAAACCCCCTAACCTAACACCCCCTAACCTAACACCCCCTAAATTAACCCCAATTACCTAAATTAAAAAATACTAAGTTACAAACAATTAAAATAAAATGCTAACATTACTTAAAAATAAAAAAACTAAGATTAAATTATTCTAAGATTACAAAAAATAAAAAAAATCTAAAAAAATCTAAAAAAATGAAACCTAATCCCTATGAAAATAAAAAAGCCCCCCCAAAATAAAAACACCCCCTAATCTAATGCTAAACTACCAACAGCCCTTAAAAGGACCTTTTAGGGCATTTCCCTAAATTAAACAGCCTCTCTCTAACAGTAAAAAACCCCCACCCACCAAACCCCCAAAATAAAAAAAACCTAACACTAAAAAAACCTAAGCTACCCATTGCCCCATAAGGGGCATTTGTATGGGCATTGCCCTTAAAAGGGCATTCAGCTCTTTTGTTAGCCCATTAAATTCCTAATCTAAAAAAAACAAAACCCCAAAATTTTTAAAAAAAGCCTAAGTCTAACACCCAGATAGGTACTCACGGTTCCTGAAGTCCAGCGGAGAAGGTCCTGTTCCAGGCAGTCTCCTCCAAGCGGCAGACATCTTCTTCAAGCTGGGACCTCTTCTATTTTCATCCAGGACTGGGGAACTGAAGACCAGCAAACGCGGAACTGAAGGCCGGTGACCGCGGAACTGAAGACTGGCGACTGCGGAACCATGGAGCGTGGAGGATCCTCTTCGTACTATCACCACCGTAGACTGAATAGTGAATTTATGGTACACGATTAAATATGGTGTCCTTTGCATTCCTATTGGCTGATTTGATTCTTCAAATTCAAATCAGCCAATAGGATGAGAGTTACTGAAATCCTATTGGCTGTTCAAATTGGCGCCCTTGCTGTAAAGCAACACATAAATGTAACCTTTATTAACTATTGAGTGGACTAGGTCCACATGGCTCCTAAGAAGAGAGGTTAAATCTTATACCACGTATACTGAGCTTTTTTAGGGAGATTGTATTGTTTAAAGAAAATTTGCCGATTGAAGAATAGCAAAGACCAATATTTTCTGGCCTGAATTGTAGCAGTTTTGCAGTCTCAACAGTAGATGGACAAGAACAAGCCATTCAGTCAGTCACAATGTATGTGGTCTCATTGCAGCATTGTTGAATTATTATTATTATTATTATTATTTTTAAAGGAACATTCAGGTCAACATTCAAATGCACATAGATGAATGACATCTTTGAATAGAAACATATTTGCAATATACATGTTTTGGTAAAAATGCTTCTAGCATAGGTTATCACCGTTTTAGTGTTAACATTTTTCTCTGCATGTGCATGTGAAGCATAGCTAGATATTCTCAGTGCACCAAAATTTTAAATACTGCAGCTGCTTGGAGCACCGGTGAGGCTTGTATCATGTCAAATCGAGTCATTTACAGATGGCGCAAACACCATAGGCTCTCTGAGCAAGTACCGTGTTTTTAAAAATGCTTGTGAACGGTGCATACTTAAATTAGCTTTCAAAACAGCTATAGCTTTTTTTAGATTCATTTTTGCTAATACATATATATTACAATAATGCTTCTATTTAAAACTGAAATGCATCCATGTGGATTAAAGTTTTTGCTGGAATGTCCCTTTAATATAATGCAAGAGCATGATTAGAAATTGGTGTTTATCCATAGCCATTGCCCGCAAAAATTGGAGTATATTGTATATGCTTTATTGACCACTATATGAGGATATATTAGTTGGTTTTGCAAAATCCCCATTTGAGCAAGACCCCAAAATTTCTCATCTAATATACATTCACATACATACATACATACACACATAGACATCTGCACACACATACATATTATTATTATTATTAGTTATTTGTAAAGCGCTAACAGATTCTGCAGTGTTATAAACATAGGCAGAATACAAGTAATATTTATAGGGATCAAACGGGTAGAGGTTCCCTGCCAAGAGTCGCACTGTTGTAATCAGCTCTTGAGAAGGTGATCTACAAACAGCTGGGCTCTTAGACTTACATGCTAAGTGGGTTCAAGGGGATAGCAATGGAGGAGAGGAACTGGTATAAAGAAAGGTTAGTGTAGTTGTATGCATCCCTGAACAGAGTCTTTAGGGAGCGCTTGAAGCTTTTAAGACTAGGGGAGATTCTTGTGGAGTGAGGCAGAGAGTTCTACAAGATGGGAGTCAGTCTGGAGAAGTCCTGTAAACGGGAGTGTGAGGAGGTAACAAGAGAGGAGGACAGTAGGAGGTCATGAGCAGGGCGAAAGGGATGGAAGGGAGAGTATCTGGAGACAAGGTCTGAGATATAGGGGAGAGCAGTGCAGTTGAGGGCTTTGTATGTCAGAGTGAGAATTTTGAGTTTAATCCTGGTGGCAAGAGGAAGCCAGTGAAGAGATTGGCAGAGAGGTGCAGCAGATGAAGAACGATGTGTAAGAAATATGAGTCTGGCAGAGGCATTCATTATGGATTGTAAAGGAGCTAGGCGTCAGTTGGAGAGACCAGAGAGGACTTGCAGTAATCGAGGCAGAAAGGATACGAGAGTGGATTAAAATCTTAGTTGTGTCTTGTGTAAGGAAATGTCTAATTTTAAAGATGTTTTTAAGGTGGAAGCAGCTGGATTTAGCCAAGGACTGAATGAGAGGAGTTAAAGAAAGATCTGAGTCAAATGTGAGCCCAAGACATTGGCCATGCGGGCTAGCGGTAATGATGGAGTTGTCAACAGTTATAGAGAGATTGGGGTGGATATTTTGGAAGAAGGGGGGAAAATTAGGAGCTAAGTTTTGGAGAGATTTAGCCTGAGGTAGTGAGAGGACATCCAGGAAGAGATGTGAGAAAGACAGTTAGTGACACGGGTTTGCAAGGAAGGAGATAGGTCTGGTGCAGAGAAGTAGATTTGGGTGTCATCTGCATACAAATGATATTGGAACCCGTGGGACTTTATTACACCTTCCAATCCAACACCTTGCCATATACCATATGCCTCAATGTTTTAACATATAAACACCTATTTTACATTAATCCATCCCCCCCCCTCTCTCTCTCTCTCTCTCTCTTTCTCTCACAGTGTGTGTGCTTGTGTGTTTGTGCATTATTTTATTTTAATATATTATACATCTGCTCTGTTATACTTTAATTTTAGCTCTAACACTTTACTTCAGGTGTTGAGTTCACCACAATATGAGTAATGTTAGCATTATCCATTGAAAGAATAGGGCATGCTAAAATACGTCACATATGCCAACATTATCTGGTAACACAATTTTACCATTCACTTGTAATATCAGATTGTGCACTATATGGATATGGATATGGAAAGCGCACACTACGCTTTCTTTAATGCTCCACTTTATAAGCTAGGCCAATATTGGCTGCCACACATTAAAATACCTTTGTCAAATAATGACCTAGATTAACAGGGTCATGTTTCAAATTTATTGAGCATTGTTTCACCTACCTTTCACATCATTTCATTAATGGGCATTCCCGGTTTTTAACATTTATAGTTGTGTGAGGTGCCCAATATGTGATATCTTGCACAGTAACTGACAAACACTAGTAATCTGGAAACACAATAATTACAACTGAGACATTCTTGTGAAATGTTTTCGTGCAATAATCTTGCATTTCTGGGTATCTCCGCCAAAAAAAACTTCTTCGACCCTGGAACCTGTGGCTGTAGAGCGGAAAGTGATTTTAACAAGTATCCCACCCTAATAACCAGACAAGACCAGTATTAAAGGGACATTAAACACTTTGAGATGGTAATATAAAATGATAAATTGTATATAATAAAACAGCTCTGCAATATACTTTCATTATTTATTTTGTCCTCTTTGCCTGTAATTCCATTCTGAAATTGTGAGCTTTTCAGTTCCTGTTAGAAATGGAAGTACAGAACACTGTTAAATCCAGCACAACCATTGGCTGCACACTCTAGTGACCTATTTATAACTGACCCTAATTGGCCACAGCAGAGAATGTAACACAAGTTACAACATGGCAGCTCCCAGTGTTTTATAGACACTAAAACGTTACACTTATTTTGTCACTTTTTAAACAACTAATTCAACTTTAAAAAATACATCTACATGTTAGTCAAGGACTAATCTTTTCTTTGAATGCATCATTCTATCTAGCATGTATTTAGTGTTTAATGTCCCTTTAAGGTTTTATTGTGACAAACACACAGCTTATATACACAATTGCCATCTGATAAGAGCCTAATCTGATCAAGAGAGCACTATCTCTCCTGACAGGCTGGCACCTCCATAGGAGCAATAGGCACATAGAGATCCCCCAATAGCTAGGTCGTAGTTTGGGGGTTATCCATAGGGAGCGGAGGCTTTTCCAGGGTATCATCAGAAAGCTCCAGGACCCCAGATGTCACAGACCAAAATGCAACATGATCAGTGGCTGGGGAACCGGAGCGGCAGCCTGGCAAAAGGGTACTCAGGAACAGTATGAGGTGGGGGGGTTGCCAAAACCCTAGGTTCCTGAATGAGCTCCCTCTTAGCAATCACCCAAACCCATGCCCATCAAAGGTATGACAAGTCCCCAGAAGAGCGGAGCTCTGGAGAAATGGGTTTCGGGAGTGACCTCGGGTTTAAAGTCCAGCGGGAATCTCTAGCGATCCCAGTCGGCAAATAGTTCCTTAAGATTTTGGCTGGGACTTGGCAAGGCAGGAAGGGGGTAATGCGGGGTAGTGATCAGCTCTTTCAGGGCAAAGTTCCATTATGGCACAAACAAAGGGGACTGGTGGAAAACATAATGATCCAAATAGAGGAAGGGGTTGCCCTGGCAGCCTGCTATCCGTGACAGTGCCCCCCCCCCATAGTCTGGCAGACCCGGATAGATCCTGAAGGGTCAGCTTGGGGCTGTCCGGTGGTGTTATTCCAATTCAGTTTGCCAGAAGAGGCCATCTCCATTGCTGTTACTCTTTCTCGGCCGTTACTAAATGGTGAAATTAAATGGCTGCAAGGCTAAGCTCCACCACAAAAGGCATCCATTGTACCTGAAAACACTATTAAAGGGACACTGAAGACAAATATTTTCTTTCGTGATTCAGAAAGAGCATGCAATTTTAAGCAACTTACTAATTTACTCCTATTATCAATTTTTCTTCATTCTCTTGCTATCTTTATTTGAAAAAGAAGACAACTAAGCTTTTTTTTGGGATCAGAGCTCTGGACAGCACTTTTTTATTGGTGGATGAATTTATCCACCAATCAGCAAGGACAACCCAGGTTGTTCACCAAAAATGGTCCGGCATCTAAACTTACATTCTTGCATTTCAATTAAAAATACCAAGAGAATAAAGAAAATTTGATAATAGGAGTAAATTAAAAAATTGCTTAAAATTGCATGCTTTATCTGAATCACGAAAGAAAAAATTTGGGTTCAGTGTCCCTTTAAGCCTTCCCGAGGGTTTTGGTCTGTGAGCACTGTAAAAGATCTCCCGTACAAATAAGTAGATATGTGCATGGCGAAAAAATTTGGTTCGGTTCGGATCGATTCGGAATTTTTCGAATTTCGGTTCGGATCGATTTGAATTCGGAAAATTTTGAATCGATTCGGTTCGGATTCGTTTCGGATTCATTCGGATTCGAAGAAATTTGGCTGGATTCAGATCGATTCGGAAATTCGGAATTTCGGTAAGTGTTAGGTGGGATTAGACTAGTATTATGTACTGTATATTAGGTGTAACCTATAGCAGAGTGATATAACCTAATATACTATACAATACTAGTGTAATCCATGGCCATCCGAATTTACCGAATAAATCCGAACTAACTCGGATTTATTCGGTAAATTCGGCAGTATTTTAATTCGGAAATTCGGTTCAATCCGAATCTCCGAATTTGCTGAATTTGCCGAATTTCCGAATTGATCCGAAACGAATTGCACATATCTACAAATAAGGTTGAAATTTCTTGAGAGCCCACACCAGCGCCAAACACTCCTTCTCTACTGCCGTGTGGCCAACTTCCCTAGGCAGTAGTTTTCAGCTGATGTAGGCTACGGGGTGCTCACGGCCCTCTTCATCCACCTGGCTCAGCACTGCTCCCAACCCGAACATGGAGACAGCTGTATGACACAAAAGTGTTTGGATGGGTTAGGAGCGGCCAGGATAGGGGCAGAAACTAATGCCGTTTTCAGTTGTTGGAAGGCAGCCTTGCACTCAGGGAACCATAGGACTTGTCGGGGTAAATGTTTTCTGGTAAGGTCTGTCAGGGGTTTGGCCAGGGTACTACAGTTGGGAACAAATTTTCGGTAGTACCCTGCAGTGCCAAGAAAGGCTAGGACGTGGGTCTTGGTTTTGGGGGTCAGCCAGTTAGTGACTGCCTCAATTTTGGCTGGCTCCGGCCTCTGCTTCCCGCATCCCACTTGGTGTCCAAGGTACTGGATCTCCGACCTTCCTACCTTGCACTTGTCTGGCTTCAGAGTCAGATCCGCAGCCCTGATGCGGTCCAAGACGGTACCTAGGTGAACCAAGTGTTCCTCCAAGTTACCGATGTAGATCGCAATGTTATCTACGTATGCACAGGCATATTCCTGAAGTCCATCGAGACGGAGATCTACCATCCTCTGAAACGTTACTGGAGCATTCTTCATCCCAAAAGGCATGACCTTAATCTGGTACGGACTGAATGGGGTAATGAATGCAGACTTCGTAATAGATTCCAGGTCCAGAGGAATCTTCCATTAACCCTTGCAGAGATCTAACGTCGTCAGAAAGTTACCCCGGGGGATGCGGTCTAATAGCTCATCCACCCGGGGCATAAGATAGGTGTTGGTCATTGTCCAGTCATTAAGCCTACGGTATATACACACACATGTACAATGGCACCACTGGGGCTAGCTCCCCTAATGTTCAGATACTCCTGAGACTATACACTGTGTTAGAGCCTCCTATATATAGTAAGGAGAGGGGAGTGGTGCTGTGCAGCAGTCAAGAACAGCAAACTAGTGAGGGAAAGAACCCACAGAATAGGCTGCACTATTAGCACTCTAAGCCTGGACTATTACTACTAGGCAGAGAGAAAATAATGAACACTTAAAATATAACTTTTATTCGAGTTACATTAAAAATAGGGACCCAGTGTGAAAACACATAAAAACAAATTAAGACCGGTTGACACAATTCCTGTTAATTAATTATTAATGCCTTTGAGGTGTAATATATACAGACAGGAATTCACACTTTGCGGTTGCTACTTAGTAAGGAGACATCATGTTCTCTTACTTAGTAAAAAAAAAAAGTTAATTACATATTTATATATTATATAGGAGCCAGGAGGTGATGATAAGTACTGGGATTAATATAAATGTTATTAGTACTATTACCAGTACTTGTCCTCAATATATAGTTCTTATGGAGTTGGTGTAATGCAAACGGTCAATACGCCAGTGAATTTGATATTGTTACTGTAGTCAGTATCACTCAACCTCACATCTGATATTGAGGTGAGAGACAGTAATGATCAGACAAAAAGTGTCTGTCTGTGATATGATCTATTAGAGATTGTCTACTATAAGGCTTGTAACCATCATGGACAGAGAAAAAGGCTTACGTCTAGATTTAGAGTTCTGCGTTAGCCGTCAAAAGCAGTGTTAAGGGGTCCTAACGCTGCTTTTACCGCCCGCTGGTATTTAGAGTCAGCCAGGAAAGGGTCTAACTCTCACTTTCCAGCCACGACTTCTTCCATACCGCAGATCCCCTTACGCCAATTGTGTATCCTATCTTTTCAATGGGATCTTCCTAACGCCGGTATTTAGAGTCTTGGCTGAAGTGAGCGTTAGAACTCTAAAGACAAAACTCCAGCCGCAGAAAAAAGTCAGGAGTTAAGAGCTTTATGGGCTAACGCCGGTTTATAAAGCTCTTAACTACTGTGCTCTAAAGTACACTAACACCCATAAACTACCTATGTACCCCTAAACCGAGGCCCCCCCACATCGCCGCCACTCTAATAAAATTTTTTAACCCCTAATCTGCCGACCGCACACCGCCGACACATACATTATCCCTATGTACCCCTAATCTGCTGCCCCTAACATCGCCGACACCTACATAATATTTATTAACCCCTAATCTGCCCCCCCAACGTCGCCGCTACCTACCTACACTTATTAACCCCTAATCTGCCGACCGGACCTCGCCGCTACTCTAATAAATGTATTAACCCCTAAACCGCCTCACTCCCGCCTCGCAAACCCTATAATAAATAGTATTAACCCCTAATCTGCCCTCCCTAACATCGCTGACACCTAACTTCAAGTATTAACCCCTAATCTGCCGACTGGACCTCGCCGCTACTCTAATAAATGTATTAACCCCTAAAGCTAAGTCTAACCCTAGCCCTAACACCCCCCTAAGTTAAATATAATTTAAATCTAACAAAATAAATTATTTCTTATTAAATAAATTAATCCTATTTAAAGCTAAATATTTACCTGTAAAATAAACCCTAATATAGCTACAATATAACAAATAATTATATTGTAGCTAATTTAGGATTTATATTTATTTTACAGGCAACTTTGTATTTATTTTAACTAGGTACAATAGCTATTAAATAGTTAATAACTATTTAATAGCTACCTAGTTAAAATAATTACCAAATTTCCTGTAAAATAAATCCTAACCTAAGTTACAATTAAACCTAACACTACACTAGCAATAAATAAATTAAATAAATTAACTACAATTACCTACAATTAAATCAACTAAACTAAATTACAACAAAAAAAAACACTAAATTACAAAAAAAAAAGATTGCAAGAATTTTAAACTAATTACACCTACTCTAAGCCCCCTAAAAAAATAACAAAGCCCCCCAAAATAAAAAAATGCCCTACCCTATTCTAAAATAAAAAGGTTAACAGCTCTATTACCTTACCAGCCCTTAAAAGGGCCTTTTGCGGGGCATGCCCCAAAGAAATCAGCTCTTTTGCCTGAAAAAAACATACAATACCCCACTCCAACATTACAACCCACCACCCACATACCCCTAATCTAACCCAAACCCCCCTTTAAAAAACCTAACATTAAGCCCCTGAAGATCTCCCTACCTTGTCTTCACCCAGCCGGGTATCACTGATCTGTCCAGAAGAGGGTCCGAAGTCTTCATCCTATCCGGCCAGAAGAGGTCCTCCAGAGGGTCCGAAGTCTTCATCCTATCCAGCCAGAAGAGGTCCTCCAGAGGGTCGGAAGTCTTCATCCAGGCGGCATCTTCTATCTTCTTCCATCCGGAGCAGAGCGGGTCCATCTTGAAGCAGCCGACGCGGAGCCATCCTTCCTCAACGACGGACTAACGACGAATGAAGGTTCCTTTAAATGACGTCATCCAAGATGGCGTCCCTCGAATTCTGATTGGCTGATGGGATTCTATCAGCCAATCAGAATTAAGGTAGGAAAAATCTGATTGGCTGATTGAATCAGCCAATCAGATTCAAGTTCAATCCGATTGGCTGATTGGATCAGCCAATCAGATTGAGCTCGCATTTTATTGGCTGTTCCGATCAGCCAATAGAATGCAAGCTCAATCTGATTGGCTGATTGGATCAGCCAATCCGATTGAACTTGAATCTGTTCGGCTGATTCAATCAGCCAATCAGATTTTTCCTACCTTAATTCCGATTGGCTGATAGAATCCTATCAGCCAATCGGAATTCGAGGGACGCCATCTTGGATGACGTCATTTAAAGGAACCTTCATTCGTCGTTAGTCCGTCGGTGACGAAGGATGGCTCCGCGTCGGCTGCTTCAAGATGGACCCGCTCCGCTCCGGATGGAAGAAGATAGAAAATGCCGCCTGGATGAAGACTTCGGACCCTCTGGAGGACCTCTTCTGGCCGGATAGGATGAAGACTTCGGACCCTCTTCTGGATGGATCGGTGATACCCGGCTGGGTGAAGGCAAGGTAGGGAGATCTTCAGGGGCTTAGTGTTAGGTTTTTTAAGAGGGGTTTGGGTTAGATTAGGGGTATGTGGGTGGTGGGTTGTAATGTTGGGGGGGTATTGTATGCTTTTTTCAGGCAAAAGAGCTGATTTCTTTGGGGCATGCCTTTTAAGGGCTGGTAAGGTAATAGAGCTGTTAACTTTTTATTTTAGAATAGGGTAGGGCATTTTTTTATTTTGGGGGGCTTTGTTATTTTTTTAGGGGGCTTAGAGTAGGTGTAATTAGTTTAAAATTCTTGCAATCTTTTTTTTTTGTAATTTAGTGTGTTTTTTTTTTTGTAATTTAGTTAAGTTGATTTAATTGTAGGTAATTGTAGTTAATTTATTTAATTTATTTATTGCTAGTGTAGTGTTAGGTTTAATTGTAACTTAGGTTAGGATTTATTTTACAGGTAATTTGGTAATTATTTTAACTAGGTAGCTATTAAATAGTTAATAACTATTTAATAGCTATTGTACCTAGTTAAAATAAATACAAAGTTGCCTGTAAAATAAATATAAATCCTAAAATAGCTACAATATAATTATTCGTTATATTGTAGCTATATTATGGTTTATTTTACAGGTAAGTATTTAGCTTTAAATAGGATTAATTTATTTAATAAGAAATAATTTATTTCGTTAGATTAAAATTATATTTAATTTAGAGGGGTGTTAGGGTTAGGGTTAGACTTAGCTTTAGGGGTTAATACATTTATTAGAGTAGCGCCGAGGTCCGGTCGGCAGATTAGGGGTTAATACTTGATGTTAGGTGTTGGCGATGTTAGGGAGGGCAGATTAGGGGTTAATACTATTTATTATAGGGTTTTTTAGTCGGGAGTGAGGCGGTTTAGGGGTTAATACATTTATTAAAGCAGCGGCGAGGTCCGGTCGGCAGATTAGGGGTTAATAAGTGTAGGTAAGGTAGCGGCGAAGTTGGGGGGCAGATTAGGGGTTAATAAATATAATATAGGGGTCGGCGGTGTTAGGGGCAGCAGATTAGGGGTACATAGGTATAATGTAGGTTGCTGCGGATTAGGGGTTAATAATAATATGCAGGGGTCAGCGATAGCGGGGGCGGCAGATTAGGGGTTAATAAGTGTAAGGTTAGGGGTGTTTAGACTCGGGGTTCATGTTAGGGTGTTAGGTGCAGACTTAGGAAGTGTTTCCCCATAGGAAATAATGGGGATGCGTTAGGAGCTGAACGCTGCTTTTTTGCAGGTGTTAGGTTTTTTGCAGCTCAAACTGCCCCATTGTTTCCTATGGGGGAATCGTGCACGAGCACATTTTTCCAGCTGGCCGCTACCGTAAGCAACGCTGGTATTTAGAGTTGAAGTGGCGGTAAATATGCCTGTGCGCTCCCTTTTTGGAGCCTAACGCAGCCCCTCAGACAACTCTAAATACCAGCGTTATTTAAAAGGTGCGGGGGAAAAAAAACACGCGTAGCTAACGCACCCCTTGGCCGCAAAACTCTAAATCTAGCCGTTAGTGAGTCTAATACTGGAGACATATAATGTTCAGGGTTCATGTAGTGTGTAATGCTTAAACACATGAATATTAATATCAGATGCCAGTTCCCGTTGGTTGAGTATTTGTAATGATGTTTCAGTTACACTGGCAGATCCAGATTCCTTTATAGTGACCATTAAATCATGATTGAAAATACTTATTATTCACTAGATTGCTGGAACAATTTTCACAGCATTAGTATAATGGTTAGTGTATAAATATGGTCACAATAGTAATATATGTACTTAGTGCCTATCCAAAGCAGTTACACTTATAGCTACTCAAGTTGAAATATTCGCAACAGATAAGTTGCTATTGTTTAAGTCAAGGTTAATATAGATGCTGCTATTACTCTTAGGTTACTAAAGCAGATTTCACAGCATCATTATCTGATGGGGCAATAGAATGCCAGTGAATATATGTAAATAAATAGACTGTAATACATAAAAATAAGCGATCCTATATGGTGTTCAGAAACTGGCAAATAACAGCATTTATATCTGGTAGGAACAGTAATGATATATTTTTTAAGACAGTGATAATTTTAGGTGGCTATCTATTCGCCGCCATTCTGGCATCAGATCAAAATACTGAATTATGGTTATATACTGACTCTTATTGCTCTATTAGAATGTTGCTGCTCTTAAAGGGACATGCCACCCACATTTTTTCTTTTATGATTTAGAAAGAGAATGCAATTTTAAACATGTTTCTAATTTACTTATATAATTTAATTTGTTTTATTTTCTTGATATTCTTTGATGAAAAGCATATCTAGATATGCTCACTAGCTGCTGATTGGTTGCTGCACATAGAAGCCTTGTGTGATTGGCTCACCATGTGCATTGCTTTTTCTTCAACTAAGGATATTTAAAAAATGAAGCAAAATAAATAATGGAAGTAAATTGTAATGTTGTTTAAATTTCTATTCTCTATCTGAATCATGAAAGAACGATTTTGTTTTTTTTGGCCCTTTAAGTAGCTGGAACTAATTTCACAGCAACATTCTTATAGAGCAATAAGAGTCAGTAAATAAACATAATTCAATACAATAATAATCACTGTAAATATAATAGTCACTGTAAATATATTGAGTAGCAATCCTCTCTTATTGTTCGCCCACTAACAGTTAGCCGGGAGTATATTCTGTAGGAAAATATTCAATAGGAAAATATTTGTTGTTATTGAGGATGCCTATCATTCCGTTGCCACTCAGTATTTCATATCCTTAAAAACAGGTGTAACCAACGCTCATAATATATACTATAGGGTACACAGTGTTTACTATAATCTGTCCCTCAATGTGGTTATCATGAGAGAGCACCCTCCCCTACCATCTCCTGAATGGTGCTGGAACAATTTCACAGCAGCATGTAATTAAACTCTGAGGATGTCTGAGCCGTAGCTAACTGTCGTGAGGTCTCTGGGTCTCTGGGTGATATGTAACTAACTAATATAGAGTGTATGTTAAGTCGATGTAGTAACATAGGCAGCCCTGGGTGGTGGCTTCCAAAGTTAATAATTATAGTAACGTAAATAGCAAAATACCGCCTCTGCGTTCAACAGGTGTAAAGTAACTTTAAAAGAATGGAGCTTCCATATACTCCCAACCCCCTGACGCTTTTCACCCGTATTGGGCTTTTTCAAAGGCGGCGAGCCGCCGGATACGTGGGTTTAAATAAGGGCACAGAACCCGGTAGAGAGTTTCTCTCTTTATGATAATAGGATAAGCTACCTGTTACTCAAATGTACTAGCTCCAATGAGAGATGAGGCAAGGTCCGTATCTCACACGGTTATGTTGACATATAGAAAACAGACTACGTTGAATAAGGAAGGAAATATTATAGATTAATAAGTTTACATGCCAATATGCTAGACAGTAAAAAGATTAAGGTGAGTGTCCATATCAATTTACATCTTTTCATATTACCATCAATTAGCTGTCTAGTGATTTTGGTGTATAATTTCAGTTCTTAAATTACAGAGGCTGATTTATAGCTGTGTATAGAGTCAGAGCATTCAAAATAACAGAGTGTCAACCTCATAGGGTATATTCATTACAGAACCTGGGCTGAAAAATTATACCTAGTTTTGGCGTAATACAGTGTGCTGCTCTGATATAAAGGGTTGTTAAAGTCTCACCGCAAAAACATAGGTAATTTGTCTATATTCAGCCATCTCATATATGTTAATTAGAATATTTGGAAATATTACTGGACTACCAACGTCACTTAGTCAATTTTATTGCGGGTCTCAAGTGGGTATTCTATTACTGAATGATATTCTAAGATCTGCAATGTGATTAAGTGCCAAGGTGACGGTAATATAAAGCCTCTAAAAAAATAAAGAATACAAAATATTACATTGCCAAACTAATTCTGTGTGTGATTATTACAAAGGTGGGGAAGAGAAGGGGGGGGGAGAGGGGAAGTAAAGACGTGTTATCAAAGGAAATTCTTGTCCTCAGGAATTTCTAGTGTGTATCATACGTGGATATTCCTACGCTATGTTACTAAAATCAAGTGTAGAAAATGTGATAGAAGTGACGTTTAGGCTGTATAGAACAGTGTGACAATGTGAGTAAGTTAAAAAGGGTCAGTAGGATTGCAACAAATTCCTATTATATATCCCAGTTGTCAATTAGATATTCTAGAAGTGTGAAAATATTAAAGAACCACAAGCAGGGAATAAAAGGGAAATAGGGTAGTGACATAGGTGGGGAAAGAAAGACAAACAGGTGAGCCTTATCCCTGATATCATCCTAATACAGTTATTCTGATTGTATTTTAAATAGAGAGCAATATACTGGTTAAGGTATGTTGTAGCTTCTCCAATTAGAGAAGCTTGTTAAGCCTATGCTGGTAGTGAAATATGTTGTGGTCTTAGAGATGGACATAATAATTGTTGTTCTCATTAAGCCCATGAGGTTGTACTGTATTCAGTAAATAGATCCATCTACTCTCTGTTTTTAGTAATGCTTTTTCTAGGTTGCCATCACTGATTCCAAGTCTCACTTTCTCTATACCTTGGCATAGTAGTTATTCTGTGTTAGAATTGTGGTGGCGTAAAAAGTGTGAAGCGACACTGGTTAGAGTTTTACCATCTTGTTTGTCTTTCTGTGTGTTTCTTATGTTGTGTAGATGTTCCATCACTCTAGTCCTCAACTTTCGTGTTGTCATACTGACCTAGAATTTGTCCCATTTGCATTTTAAAGCATATATAACGCCCTCTGTTTGACAGCTGATGTATTTGCTAATGAGGTGCCTTTTATAGAATCTATCAGTTATGTTGTCTGATTTGATGATATATTTGCAGGTACTGCAATTAGCACATTTATGTGAACCTGGGGCTAATGAGGTCTTGGTTTTGTATCTTTGGAGATGACTGCTCGTTATCCTGTCCTTAATGTGTGTGTACGTCTGTAAGTAATAGAAGGTTTTTCTCCCACTGTGTCTTTAAGAGTGGAATCCGACATCAAAATATGCTAGTATTTGTTTATAATCTGAGTTACACAGGTACTTTGGGCATTATGAGTTAATATTAGTCTGGGAACATTGCTTGGAGATTTATGTTTTTTTCTGTAATAGCACCAGTCTGTTAGTTTCAAGGGCCCTATGTTTGGCTTTTTTAATATTCCTTTTGCTGTAACCCCTCTCGATTAATCTGATTTCTAGTTCCTGGGCTCTTTTAAAAAGGTAGCTGTATCTGAACAGTTCCTTTTGATCCTCAAAAATTCTCCTGTCGGTAGGCTTTTCATAGTGCTAGGAGCATGAGTACTAGTATTGTGGAGTAAACTGTTTGTGGCAGTTATTTTCCTGAACAGATCCGTATTGATATTTCCTTCCTGATCTACTTTAATAGTCAGGTCTAGGAAGTTAATCTGATGTTGGTCTGCTTCATAGGTTAGTTTGATGTTGATATCATTATTGTTTAATATTGTTATGAACTGTTGAAGTTCCTGATATGAACCTTCCCAGATGAAGAAGATATCATCTATGTATCGAAGCCACATAGGGATTTTATCAGAATATTCTTGATTGGTGTAAGTGAATACAAATTCTGCCTCCCACCAGCTGAGGAAAAGGTTTGCATCTATAGGAGCACATGCTGTCCCCATAGCTGCTCCTCTGGTTTGAAGGTAGTATCTGTTATCAAACAGAAAATAATTATACTGTAGAACGAATTTTAATAGTTTGATCACAAATTCGTCATGTTCTTTATCTTCTTCAGATTTTTGATCTAGGAACAAGTGTTTTTGTTGGTATGAATATTATTTAGTCTTTGTAAGACCTCCATTGTATCCTGTACATATGAAGGTTACTCTTGTACAAATTCTGCTTAGTCTGAAATCTAAATATTGACTGGCTTGTTCCGTTAAGCATCCTATTCCCGAGACTATGGGCCTGCCTGGTGGTATCTCTTTATTTTTGTGTACTTTAGGGATAAGGTAGAATGTGTGAGTTCTCGGGTGGTTCACTTGTAAGAATTTCTTCTCTTTAGTTGAGAGAATATTGTTGTTTCCTGCTTCTGTTATTATGTGATTATAGATTTTTAAATATCCTGTAGTTGGATTTCCTAATAATCTCATATAGCAGTTCTTGTCAGACAGTTGTTTATTGGCATCTTTGAGATACATGTCCAGGTGCCAAATTACAATGTCCCCACCCTTATCAGCATTTCTGATTACCACCTCATCCCATTTACTCATATCTTTCAGTGCCTGTCTTTCATTGTATGTCAGGTTCGGAGGTAGTGGATGTAGAGACAACATTTCTCTACACACCATCTCATTGAATACTTCTATTTGTGGACAAATTATTCTTTTAGGTACGTATGTGGACTTCATTTGTACTTTGTCTCTCCATTTAGTTTGATCCAATTCGTCTGAGTCTCCTAAGAGACTTACAAGGCCCTGGATAGTATCTAAATCTTCCTCATTCCAACCCCAGTCTATTTGTGGTTCTGCAAATTGTTTCTTAAGGTATATTTTCCTTATAAACAGCTGCACATCCTTTACAGTTTCATATTTGTCTATACTGGAAGAAGGGCAGAAAGATAGGCCTTTAGATAAAACAGCAATGTGATCTTTAGATAAATTGAGTTTGGAAAGATTGATAACTCTCAATGACTGCTCCGAATTAGAGAGAAGGGACTTGGCGCTCGTTGAGGATGTCACCAGTTCTGGTTGCTGTTCTGGGCGCGATTGCGTCCTCGGGTCGGTCTTTTGTTTCGACTAAAAAATCCTGGCTCCTATATAATATATACATATGTAATTAACTTTTTTTTTATTGAGTAAGATAACATGATGTCTCCTTACTAAGTAGCAACTGCAAAGTGCGAATTCCTGTCTGTATATGTTACACCTCAAAGGCATTATTAATTAATTAACAGGAATTGTGTCAACCGGTCTTCAGTTGTTTTTATGTTTTTTCACACTGGGTCCCTATTTTTAATGTAACTCAAATGTTCATTGTTTTCTCTCCGCCTAATAGTCCAGGCTTAGAGTGCTAATAGTGCAGCCTATTCTGTGGGTTCTTTCCCTCACTAGTTTGCTAATTAAGCCTACGGTAATTTACGCAGAAGTGGGTGGTGCCATCCCGCTTGGGTACAAGCACTACCGGGGATGCCCAAGGACTGTTGGATAGCTCGATAACTCCTGTTTCAAGCTTTTCCCTGATCTCGCTGCGCATGCCTTCCCTAACTGACTCGGGAACCAGGTACGACAGCTGCCGTAAGGGCGTCTGTCCCATGATCTCCACCCGGTACTACCCAGGGTCCGTGGAGAACATATCCTGTCAGCTCTCTAGTACCTGTCTAACTTGCTCCTGCTGCACTGTCCCTATCCACTCATCTACTCTTATGTCCCCTATGCCTGCCTGCACCTTACTCCGCCCAGGCAGCTCCGGCATGAGAAGACTCTCTGAGTCCTCAATGGCCGAAGCACATATGGCGGCTACCTCTTCTGGCCTTTCCTGGTATGCCTTCAGCTTGTTCACATGAAAGATCTGGCAGACTCATTCATCTGAACAATTGGCTACCAAGAAGGTAGTATCACAAATCTGTTCCACTACTCGATAGGGTCCTTGCCAAGCGGCCTGCAACTTATCTGTCTTGGAAGGCTTTAGGGCAAGAACCTTCTGTTCTACTTCCAGGGTGCGGTTACGAGCATTACGGTCGTACCACCACTTCTGCCTACCCTGGGCAATCTGAAGGTTCTCCCACACTGCGGCGGCGAGATCCTTCAGTCTGTCCCTGACTGTCCCGCTACTCGCTATGGCTGTTGCCATAGATGCGGCAGTGGTGACTCGTTGCTATGGCTGTTGCCATAGACACAGGCTGTGCTTCAGAGCGTGCGGCGGTGACGTCATCACCACACGCGGTCTCTCTTTCCTGGATGCCGCTCCTCTGTTCACCTGTGTGCCCTTCTTGGCGCAAATCGGCGCCTATGTAAGTACCTGTAGTGCTTACATGCATTGCCCAAGTATAGGTGTTACTTCATGTGTTCTTGGGTGTTATTGTTACTGTATACTGGATTGATATACTGCTGCTGTACTTTGCTTGTCTGATCATTCTGTCTGTTAACCCCTAATTTGTTGGATTGATATACTGCTGCTGAACTTTGCTTGTCTGACCACTCTGCCTGTCAACCCCTAAACTGCTGGATTGATATACTGCTGCTGAACTCTGCTTGTCTGACCACACTGCCTGTTAACCCCTAAACTGCTGGACTGATATACTGCTGCTGAACTCTGCTTGTCTGACTACTCTGCCTGTTAACCCCTAAACTGTTGGATTGATATACTGCTGCTGGACTTTGCTTGTCTGACCACTCTGCCTGTTAACCCCTAAACTGCTGGATTGATATACTGCTGCTGAACTCTGCTTGTCTGACCACTCTGCCTGTTAACCCCTAAACTGCTGGATTGATATACTGTTGCTGAACTCTGCTTGTCTGACCATTCTATTGGTTTACCGCTGAACTGTTATACTGTTGGATTTTCCTTTGTTGCTGACTCCTTCCTGTTCCTGGTCTTTCTATTGCTTTACCCTGTACTACTATACTAACGGATTTTTGCTAAGGACTGCCCTGCCTACTGTGAGTACTGCTTACCTCACTTTACAAACTTTCTCTGCTCTGGGATATTTCCTATCACTCCACTTGAGGCCGGGATAAGAAGACTACTTGCCAAGTTTGGTTTGATAGAGGAATATCTCACAAGCATTACAATATACTTGGGCCATGGATCCAAAATAGGTTGCAAGAGCAGTCCATCTTCAGGGACAGACGCTGGGAACCCATACCATACCCTTGCAGAATGTGGACTCTAAACTTGAGGCTATATCCGCTATGCTCTCCTCATTGGTTGCAGAAAAGAACACTACTCCTGTTGTTGCGCAGCCAGTCCCAGCTTCCAGTGCTGCATCCTCTTTCCCTTCTTCTGGAAACATATCTCTGGATTCATTTGCCTGACAAATACGATGGTACAACTGACTGTAGAGGTTTTCTTAACCAGTGCAGGCTGTACTTTCGCATTGATCCTCACACCTTCCAGTCTCATCAGTCAATGGTCACCTTAATCATTTCTTTATTGAAAGACAAGACCCTGGCCTGGGTCTCTCCCCTTTTGGAACAGAGCGCTCAACTCCTGAACAATGCTGATGCTTTCATTACTCCATTATCTTCTGTGACTTCTGGCTGTGCTTCTGCTCCAGAATACCTTCTCTTGGATCTCCGCCAGAGCAATAGGACTGTGGCACAATATACCATCGAGTTTCGCACCTTGGCACTTGAGACCAGTTGGGAGGGCAGTGCCTTTAGGAGAGGTTTGCATGAACGCATTAAGGACGAACTTACTTATCGTGATGTTCCTTCTTACCTGGATGAATGTATATCACTTTGTATCAGTCTAGATTCTCGCTTCCAGGAGAGACAAGCTGAGAGAGATAGAACTCGTAGTATCCTTTCCTCTCGTCCTCTTTCTTGTCCAGTTTCTAGACTATCCTCTACCCCTTCAGCACCTCCAGTTTCCTCTATAGAGGAAACCATGGATCTCTCCTCCCTCAAGCTCTCTGAATCCGAAAGACAGAGAAGAAGGAGATTGAGACTGTGTTTTTATTGTGGTTCTTATTCACACCACCTTAAGAACTGTGATATTCTGCCGAGGAAAAGCCAATGCTTAGAGGATAATATTGGGTTACCTCTAAGCGTGGTCACTACTAAAACTCCTCATGCCTCTTGGATCCTGGTACCTGTTACCCTGACCTTCTTTCAGAGTTCTGTCCACGCTCAAGCCTTTATTGATTCAGGGGCAGCTGGAAATTTTCTTGATCACCATTTTATGATTCAGGCAGGCTTACCTCTTCTGCAGAAAAAACAATGTCTCAAGATAACTACTCTGGATGGCACCCCTAACCCTGACTGTGGGAGTCCTTCATACTGAACAGTTGCAGTTTGATGTCATTCATTCTCTATCACAACCTGTCATCCTTGGTCTTCCTTGGCTTCATATACACAATCCACAGTTCGACTAGGCCGACCTCTTGGGATACATCCTGCTTCCATTCCTACCTTGCTAAGGTTACTCCTCTGCTCCGCATTCCAATAGCCAGTCTACAGACCCCTTCAAGCCTTCCCTCAGTATATGCGGACGTGTTTGAACAGAAAGCAGCGGATGTGCTGCCACCCCACTGTCCTTACGACTGCAAAATTTACCTCTTTCCTGGACCCCCACTTCCTAAAGGGAGGACGTATCCACTCTTCAAAACTGAAACCAAGTCCATGGAGGACTATATTCAAGAAAACTGAGCTGAAGGTTTTATTTGTCCTTCCTCTTCTCCTGGCTTATTTTTTGTCAGTAAGAAGGACGGTGGGCTCAGACCCAGTATTGACTACAGAGCCCTAAACAACATCACTATCAAGAATCGCTATCCCATTCCTTTGATCACTAAACTTATTTGATCACTTCAGAATACTCGCTACTTCACCAAGCTGGACCTATATGGAGCAGGGCATCAGCTACTGCCTCTGCCTGGATGTTGGCCAGGAGGATTATCTCCGGGTACCGGGTAGCGTAGTTTACTACCATCAGTATATATATTTTTCCTGAGGGGCTAGGACGGGGCAATTGGCCAATGATGTCAACAGCTATCCTGCTGAACAGTTTGTTGATGATAGGGAGGGGATGCAGGGAAGCTTTGGAGTGGTCACCTTTCTTCCCTACTCTCTGACAGATGTAGCAAGTACTGCATGATGTCCCCTGTAATCCCTGGCCAGAAAAAGGTCTGGGTAAATCAGTGGCAGGTCCGAGTAATCCCTAGATGTCCTGCCAAGGGAATCTCATGCCCTATGCATAGTAGGTCATACCGATACTTTTGCAGTACCACAAACTGTCACTTGGGCATCTACCCGCTCCTGCCACCCTCTGTAACCAGTACAGGAGTCCTCTGTCCCACTCATAGCGGTCCCCTCCTAACCCACCTGGGTCTGTCCTCACCTGGGCCCGGTAGGGGCCTAACATTTGGTTACTTAATGTCTCCTGGGCAAAGTCAGAGGGAGAAGCCCAGGAGATGAGGTAATCTGTTGTAGTAGTAGTCCGGTGGGGGTGGCTTACCTGGGTCCCATCCTCAAGTGCTTCAATGCTTCAGCGTGGAGCCTGGCTTGTTGGCGGTGGTAACAGGGCAAGCATCCGTGGGGGTATCCATAAGGACGGAGGATGCAAGATGACCCAAGTCATTCCCTAGTAGAACTTTAGCTAGCAAATGGCCCATGACACCCACCTCCACAGCACAGGAACCAGCACCCCAATCCAAAAGGACCTGGGCTGTGGGGATCCAGAGCACTTTACCCCCAGCCACACGAACCGCAACTGACTTTCCTGACTGGTCCGAAATGGTGACCAGGTGTGACTGGACAAGAGTAATGGTGGCTCCGCTGTCCCCTAACCCTTGGGCCTGACAGCCATTAATCAATACTGGCTGGCAATGATAGAGACGGGTGTCAACAGCTGCCGCTTGTACCAGGTCTACCTCAAACTCCTCCTCTGTTCAAGTGGCTGGAGTAATGGAGCTTACTGATTCCAAGCAATGGGCTGCGGCTCAGGAAACTCCAGCGGGTGCTCGGGTCCAGTTGGTATGAGGAGGATTCCGTGGGCAGTTGGACCATACATGGCCCAACTGATCGCACCCGAAGCACCAGATTCCTGTCCTCCGGTGTGGACTGAGGCAAGAAGGATGGGGTTGAGCCGGTGGGACTGAAGGGTTTCGGCTAGCCACCGGAAGACGAGGAGGGGCTGCTGGAGGATGGACAAAACGTGCATCGGGCATCAAGTAACTGGTCCGCCAGAGCTGCTGCTTGATCCACAGTGGTGGGTTTCCGATCCCAGTCCCATTCTCTTACCTACAGCAGGGAGTGGTCATAGAAGTGCTCCATAAGGATAAACTGTGATGTTTGCACCAGGGTGATAACTTGGCAACCCGAGAACCAGTAGTCCAGGGAGCGGGTGAACTGTTAGGTTCACTCGATAAAGGGCTGCCCCTCTCTCCTTCTCAAGCTCTGTAACTTAAGACAATGAGCCTCGGGAGTGATGGTATACCTAGCCAAGATGCGCTCCATTACCTGGTCATAGTTCCACTTATCTTCCAGGGGGGGTGGCCTCAAAAGCATCCAAGGCCCTCCCCAACAGCTTTCCGATCTGGAGGGTAACCTAGTCGGCATTGTCAATGCCCTGCAGCTCACACTGGGTCTGGAATACCTGTAGGTATGGATCGATTTCCTCTTCTCCATCTTTAAAGGCATGGAAGGCCTCATGGGGTAACTTCTTTCAAGATGAAGCAGGCCTCAGATCGGTAGGTGTGGCTTCTTCAGAGCCTTCTGGACCTCCAACATCTTGAGATGAGTGGTGCAGGCAATAATCTGGGTTATTACCTCCTGTGGTGGGGTAGTCTCATACAGCGCCAGCCGCCACTGGATCTCCCGCTGGACTTCGGACATATCAGTCCCCACAGTTGATCACTGGCTTGGCTACTGCCTGGTTCACTGGCCTGATCGCTGGCTTGGTCACCCCCCAACAGCTCTGCAATGATAGCTCCTTACAACTTGTTGGTGGCCACTTGTCCATGAGCTTCCAGCAAGTCTTTCAGGGTACTCCTCTTAAGTCCGGAGTTAAATTAAAGAATATGTACATATCCTCAGCAGCAGCAATGTACTACCGGGCTGGTGATTGGTGGCTATAATTTCCTGTCATTAGCTCACCAGATGTGTTCTGCTAGGTCCCCATAATGCATTGTTGCTCTGGAACTAAATGTAACTATGAGTTTAACACAGTTATTTGCAAGCAATTGTTAAATAATAAAATGCTCTAACATATTAGACATTTTCTTTTTGCATGTTTAACTCACAACTTGCACCTGTGACAAGACTAAGGTATAAACCTAGCAGTCATATATTTCTTTGGTTCTGTGTTATCTCCTCTTTAAAAATATCTAGAAAAAGCACCTTGAAAAGTTTGTTATTTTACCTGTTATAAATGTGTTTGTGTTTTTTGTAATTTTAAGTGCATTTCCTTATTCAAATGGTACCTCTTCTATATTATTGGAATGACTTGAAAAAAAGAATCAAAAAAGCACCCAAACTGAGATACAAAGTTTTAGCACAAGAACTAGAATACTAGAGAAGTGCTTATAGGCATTTTTTTTAATTTCTATTTATCACACATATTCAAATCCCATTCTACAAATTTACTCACATAATGGTCTTTTTTAAACATTTAGGGCCAGATTGCAAGTGGAGCGCTATTTAACACTCCTACTTGAGTGTTAACTACGCTAGAAGTAAGCTTTTTGCGTGCGTCAGGTATTGCTTGTGTAACAAGTTGAAAGTAAAATGTGATCACTTGCGCAGTAACCCAATGCATGTAAAAAGCTGAACTAAGAATATAGTGGGCACAATAACCTATTCCCCCCAGAGAAGTCAAGAGAGGAAAAAAATCAAGAAAAGAAACCTAACACCCTACTCGCGCACAAACCTGATCGCATATTCTCAAGTGTACTAACCCACCATGAAAATATGAATATTGCACCGTTAAATGTTCTTCACATAGAAGAATGTGTTCTATTTATTCATAAATACATATTTCTACATATATCTGGTGTTTTTTAGTGCAATATATGTCTATACCTATATATGCCATACAGTCCAGGGGCCCTATCTTTGAAACTTTCTATAACAGAATAGAGCAAGATCTCACACAACTGTCTCATATGACAGATAGAGGTGAGCACAAATCTAATTTGTCCTACAAAGAGAAACAAGCTCTATTAGAACTTCAGAAAAACAAAAATCTCATTATCCGCTCAGCGGATAAAGGGGGGTCAGTGGTTGTTCAGGACAGAAGTGCCTATATTAGTGAAGCAGAGCGTCAACTCAATGATACCAACAATTACATGAGGCTCACAAGGGATCCCACCATTCCCTTTCAAAAGGAGCTGAGATCACTTCTGGATGATGGTTTGGAGGATGGGCACCTGAATCAGAACACCCATGATTTTCTTTTTGTAGAGAATCCTGTTGTGCCCATCTTCCACCATCTTCCAAAAGTGCATAAGAGCCTGACGGATGTTCAGGGACGGCCCATTGTGAGTGGCATAGGGTCCCTCCTTGAACATCTGTCACAATGGCTTGATGCAATCCTCTATCCGTTTGTGGTCAGTTTACAGAGCCACATAAGAGATACGAAGGATTTACTGAATCTTATGGAAGACTTCAATTGGGAAGGCCAGTTTAAGTGGCTGACAATTGATGTCACGGCTCTTTATTCTTCCATTCCACATGGGGAAGGTTTAACAGCTATAACCTTCTTTCTAGAGAAATTTTCCTATTTTGATGAAACATTTATCAAGTATATTCTGAGAGTTACCCACTTTCTTCTCAATCACAATTACTTCAGGTTCAATGAGGATTTTTTTCTCCAGAGGTGTGGGACAGCAATGGGGGCCAAATTTGCGCCCTCATACGCCAACCTTTTTATGGGTTGGTGGGAGCTGTCCCACATCTATGGAGAAGAAAATGATCATGAACTATGTATCACCTTTTATAGGCGATACATAGATGATCTTTTGTTTGTCTGGCGGGGTACTGACAGTGAAATGTCCGACTTTATGGCCAAACTGAACAACAACAGTATAGGCCTAAGGTTTACTCATGAGACTAATACCAGTCAGATACATTTTTTAGACCTTACCCTTACAGTTGCTGAAAATGGTAAAGTCAGAACAAGCACTTATCGGAAACCGATTACAAAAAGCACTTTGCTTCATGCAAAGAGTTGCCACCCTAAGCAAGTTCCACTGGCAGTGGCAAAAGGTGAACTCATCAGAACAAAAAGGAATTGTACGGATGAGAGCACTTATCAGGCACAAAGCAGAGATCTTGAGAAGAGACTTATGCAAAGGGGCTACCCGAAATATACTATCAAGCAAGCAAAGTCACAGGTAGACAGATTGGATAGGAAAGCACTCTTACAGGGATCAGTAAGGCCCTCCAATCCATCCACTCAGGAAGGAAAAGTTACATTTGTAACAGATTATAGCACAGAATATAAGAATATCTGTGGTATAATAAACAAACACTTCCACCTACTGAAAGCCGATGATAGGCTTGTAGATAGTGTGGACAGGGGCCTCAGGTGCTCTTATCGGAGAAGCAAAACCATAGGAAACTATTTGGCACCCTCTGAATTGCCTAGGGTAACAGGTACAGAAGAAAGCTCTTGGTTAAGACATAGGGGGATGTACAGGTGCGGTAGAGCCAGATGCAAGCCATGTGACAAAGTTACTATCTCGAATGAATTTCGCTCAGAAGTCACAGGTGAAGTGTTTAAAATAACTTCCTGCCTAAACTGTACATCCTCTTATGTCATATATGTTCTATCATGTGTGGAATGCAAGTTGCAATATGTAGGACTCACCTCAACTGAGGTAAATGTCCGAATACGCAACCATCTGTCCACAATCAAAATGGGAGAGGCAACTACCCCCTTGGTCAGACATTTTAAAGATTCACATAATAAAAGCAGCACTACCCTGAGATGGCAAGCTATTGAAAAAATCAAAACCCCTTTAAGAGGTGGGGATAGGAATCTCATCTTAGGAAAAAGAGAGATGTATTGGATTTTCAGGCTCCAAACAAGAGTGCCAAGGGGTTTGAACTCCGAATATGATCTTATAAACTATTGGCAATAATAATATATTAATAAATAGTATCTTTGAATAATATCTCTATACTGTTTCTACTCCAGCATTAAGTATTTCAAAATTTCATAACAAACTATTGGGAACAAGTATTGATTGTCAGATAGAGCATTTAGATAAATGTGAAATGTATATACTCCTCTATGCCCAACTAGTGAATAGAATTTACATTAGAGAAGAAAAAGAAGTGTCTCTGTTATGTACTAATATAATAATATTATGCAGAAAGCACAATAATGTACAATAGTCACCAGTCCAGTGAAATTTATTAGAGGTCACTAAAGTAGCTAGGTAAAAGCTACAGAAGAGATATACTTACTGTAGGTATGGCATTCAATCAGTTAATGTAACAATTGAGGAATAGAAGTAAAATATAAAATAAAAGTGTACTAAACAGAATGGTTATAAAGAATGCAAAACAAAATACCCAAATACTTTCTCATTACAAAACTGACAGCCATACAGTGTAATAAGTCCAGGTCTTCCACTCATTTTTCTCCAACTTATATATATATATCTATATTTAACATAAAAATGTCTCCTTTCAACAATAGATAGTGGTTGGTCAGCAGCATATAGAAATTAGGTAGGGAAAGGGTTAACACAGCACTCTAGTTCTAACATTGAAAATGTGTAATTATGTTTTAACCAATCACAAACAACATTGTCTTTTAAATGGTTAGCACTGATGCACTCAATCAAGCTATGATTACGGCACTCAGCCGAAACATGTCAGCTTGAGTACACAGTGCTCTATGTTCTTTTGCTGTACAGGACCCCTCCAGGGACTTTTAATGGAAATCAAATAAAGACGTTTTTAATTTATCCATTCTGACCTGTGGATCGAGTTTTTTCTTCACTTTTTGTGTATATATATATATATATATATATATATATATATATATATATATATATATATATATATACATATATATATATATATGTGTGTGTGTGTGTGTGTGTGTGAATAACTAGTTATAAATGCAAAGAACGTATTCCATTATGTGCTGAACATTACACACTATAACACATTGTTTTTTTTAATCTACTTAACTGTAAAGGGCTCCAATGCACTTATATATGTCTATATATGTGTAAATATGTATGTGTTTATTTGTACACATATACAGTCATGTGAAAAAGACAGTGCACCCTTTTTAAATTCTTTGGTTTTACATATCAGGGCATAATAACAATCATCTGGTCCTTAGCAGCTCTTAAAATTAGGTAAATACAACCTCAGATGAACAACAACACATTACATATTATACTGTGTCATTATTTATTTAACATAAATAAAGCCAAAATGGAGAAGCCATGCGTCAAAAACTAAGTACACCCTTACTGCTTCCATAGGAATTAAGAGGCTAAGTATCAGCCAGGTGCTGCTAATCAAATGCCATTGATTAATTGGTCATCAGCAAGTGTGACCAACTCTATAAAAGCCAAAGTTTTAGCAGTTTGCTGGTCTGGAGCATTCAGGTGTGTTAACACAATGCCAAGGAGAAAAGACATCAACAATGATCTTAGAGAAACAATTGTTGCTGACCATCAATCTGGGAAGGGTTATAAGGCCATTCCTAGACAATATAAAGTCCATCATTCTACAGTGAGAAAGACTATTCACAAGTGGAAAACATTCAAAACAGCTGACAATCTTCCCAGGAGTGGACGTCCCAGCAAATTTACCCGAAAGGCAGAAAGTGCAATGCTCAAAGAAATTGCAAAAAAAAAAAACAAGAGCGTTATATCTCAGGCTCTACAGGTCTCAGTTAGCATGTTAAATGTTTAAGTTCATAACAGTACAATTACAAAAATTCTAAAAAGTACATGGCAGCATGGCTTAGGTTTGCAATGTTGCATCTGAACAAACAACAAGACTTCTGGAACAATGTCCTTTGGACAGATAAAACCAAAGTGGAGATGTTTAGCCATAATGCACAGCGCCACGTTAGGCAAAAACCAAACACAGCATATCGCCACAAACACCTCATACCAACTGTCAAGCACGTTGGTAGAGGGGTACTGATTTGGGCTTGTTTTGCAGCCACAGGACCAGTGCATCTTGTCATTGAGTCAACCATAAACTCCTCTGTATACCAAACTATTCTAGAGTCAAATGTGAGGCCATCTGTCTGACAGCTAAAACTTGGACGAAATTGGGTCATGCAACAGGACAATTATCCCAAACACATAAGCAAATCTACAACTGAATGGCTGGAAAAATCTAAAGATTCAAGGTGTTGCAATGACCCAGTCAAAGTCTAGACCTCAACCCAATTGAAATGCTGTGGCGGGACCTTAAGAGAGTGCATAAACGAGTGCCTGCAAACCTCAATGAACTGAAGCAATTTTGTAAAGAAGAGTGGGCCAAAATTCCTCCACAACGATGGGAGAGACTGATAAAGTCATACAGCAAAGAATTACTTAAATTTATTTCTGCTAAAGGTGGTTCTACAAGCTATTTAATTAAAAGGTGTATTTAGTTTTTGACACATGGATTCTCCACTTTGGCTTTATTTTTGTTGAATAAATCATGACACAGTGTAATATGTCATATGTTGTTTTCACCTGAGGTTGTATTTACCTAATTTTAAAACCACCTAAGGACAAGATTATATTATACTACCCTGATACGTAAAACCATAGAATTCTCAGAGGTTGTACTTTCTTTTTCACATGACGGTATATATATATATATACATATACATATATATATATATATATATATATATATATATATATATCTTCTTGAAAAGCTAGTATATGCTTGCCTATCCCATTTCCTTACATTAAACTTCCTCCTTGGCCCATTGCAATCTGGATTTCACCCCCTTCACTCAACAGAGACAGCAATTGTTAAGGTTACAAACGACCTACTTACAGCAAAATCAAAAGGCCACTTATCCTCCTTGATCTGTCTGCAGCCTTTGATACTGTCGATCACCTTCTTTTGCTCCGTACCCTCCAATCCTTCGGCATCTGTGACACAGCTCTCTCTTGTTCTCTTCCTATCTGTCTAACCGTACCTTTAGTATAGCCTTCTCTGGGGTATCCTCTGCCTTGTTACCTCTTTCTGTTGGGGTACCTCAAGGCTCTGTCCTCGTATCCCTTCTCTTCTCAATCTACACGTCCTCACTAGGTTAATTAATAAAGTCCCACGGGTTTTATTATTATTTGTATGCAGATGATACCCAAATCTACCTCTCTGCACCAGAACTATCTCCTTCCTTGCTAACCCGTGTCACTAACTGTCTCTCTCATATCTCATCTTGGATGTCCTCTCACTACCTCAAGCTAAATCTCTCCAAAACTGAGCTCCTTATTTCCCCTCCTTCTTCCAAAATCTCCACCCCCCATGTCTCTATAACTGTTGACAACTCTATCATTACCACAAAAAAGAGAAAGTCCGCTAAGCACCATAAGTTAAAAGTAAAAAGAACTTTATTAAATCACAATTAAAATTGAAAACTTAGAGAGAAGGGATAATCCCCTGCTGAACAGACTAACATGTTTCAGCTGGGATAGCCGTACTCATAGTCCTTAAAATCTTTAAAAACTGACAAACCTTTAAACCCAGTGCTCCAATCTCATTGGTGGGTTATTAATTAGAATTTAAAGACACAGGGGACAGAGCATGCTGTTTAGTATCTTTACAATAATCAAATTGGATATTCCATAAACAAATAAAAAGTTACTTAATTATAACTCTTTTTAAACTCAAACTAGTGCTCTTATGAAGACTATTGTGTATATATATATATATATATATATATATATATATATATATATATATATATATATATATATATATATATATATAGGAAAATGCAAGAGAAACAAATGGGAAGATTTGGAAAATATAGATTAGATATAAACATGATTCTATGCAACAATCATTTAGGGCAGTTATTTAAATTAAAATGCGAATTTAGCACTAAACATAGCAGTAAATACGAAAGGTTAGGTAGTTAGATCTTATATCTATCACTAACACAGGATGTAAATATCAATACACATGCATAAGTAAATATAACCATAATTGCAAATGTAACTGATGATATAAACAGGGAGTACCACCATTTATGTCCAGTGATTGATAAAATCATATTCGGAGTTTAGGCCCAGAGGTCTTTTAGTCTGGAGCCTAATGATCCAATACATTTCCTGCCTAGATAAGATCTTGAAACGGTTCCCCCCTCTTTTTTGGGGTAGTACTCTTTCTATTATCATCCATTTCAGAGAGCGACAATCCTTGTCCTGTCACTGTACGAAATGGGAAACCAACGGTGTACCACTTTTGCCCACTCGTATGGTAGACAAGTGTTCTCGAATCCTTGATCTGACATCCCTGGTAGTCAAACCTATGTATTGCAGTTCACATTCTGAGCACCAGAGGAGGTAGATACAATAGGATGATCTGCAATTCAAACAGGATTCAATATCAAATGTTTCTCCAGTCACTGTTGAAGAGAAAGAGGTCCCTATTTGGACATATTCACAGGCTTTGCACTGTGAATAGCCACACTTGAAAGTACCCCTATGTCTGAACCAGGAGGACGTTGATGAGGCTACTGGGATTGGTTTCCTAAGCATGGACGGAGATACTAAGTTCCCAATGGTCCTGTTTCTCCTATAAGAGAACCTACATCCATTCTTAGCAACCCCTGCAAGGGCATCATCTGCTACTAGTAGGCGGAAATGATTTTTAACTATGTCACAGATTTCCCCATACTGGGCAGAATAGTCCGTGACAAAAGTTAATGTGCTACTTTGTTCCATTTTGGGGGGGGGGGGGACACTGTCACTTAACAGTTGTTTCCTAGATAAGGAACTCACTTCATATCTAGCCCTTTTAATCACCTTTTTTGTTGTAGCCTCTCTGTAGTAGGTGTGATTCCAAATCATCTGCATGCTTCTCATAGCTAAGGGGCAGGGTACAGTTGCGTTTCAACCTTACAAATTGCCCCTTAGCAACAGAGTATGGCATTTGCTTTGGATGACAGCTCCTAGCATGCAGGAGACTGTTTCCTGTTATTGGCTTTCTGTAGACTTCTGAGGTGACTCTACCTGATGGCCATCCCTTGAGTTCCAAGTCCAAATAATGCACCACGGTCTTATTATATTCAAATGTAAAACACAGGTTCACATCATTAGTCCCCAGAAAGTCCACAAAACATCTCGCCTGCTCATTATCACCCCCCCAAACGTGGGGTATAGAGGAGTAAAGTGAGACCACATCCACAGTGAGCCAACCACAATCCGGTAACCACCTCAAGTTCTCCACCTTGTTCAGCACCTGTTTAGAGTCCCTAGTGTAGCTGGGAAGGGCCTTAACCAAGGGCTGCAATATACCATCCAGCCACTCGGAAAGGTGTTCCAACATTGAACCAATGCCATTGACTATAGGTCTTCCCTGTACATTATCTAGGGTCTTGTGCACTTTCGGTAGATGGTGAAATAGAGGGATCACTGGATGTTCAACATATAAATACTTGGATGTTTCCAAATCAATTAGACCATCCTCTACTGCTCCATCCAGAAGGTGCAGTAGCTCAAGTTGGAATTTATTTGTAGGGTTTTGTTTGAGGTGTTCATAATTATCTTTGTCTTCCAATTGTCTCAGGGCCTCTCTGATGTAGTTTGTCCTATCCATCACTACCACTGAGCCCCCCTTATCCGCCTGTTTGATCACTAGTTTATCATTCTGTTCAAGCGATTTGAGGGCTAAGCGTTCCTTTCGGGTTAGATTATTAGTACTCGTCATTCCAGTTAAGGACAATTGTCTTAAGTCAGTTTCTACTCATCATTACATCAACCTCACATGCCCGATGTCTTGGGGTCACACTTGACTCAGATCTTTCTTTCACTCACATTCAGTCCTTGGCTAAAACCTGCCGCTTCCACCTTAAAAACATCTCTAAAATTAGACATTTCCTTACACAAGACACAACAAGAATTTGAATTCACTCTCTTATCCTTTCCCACCTCGACTACTGCAACTCTATCTGGTCTCCCTAGCTGCCGCCTGGCTCCTCTACAATCCATAATGAATGCCTCTGCCAGGCTCATCTTCCTTGCATGTCGCTCTTCATCTGCCGCACCTCTCTGCCAATCCCTTCACTGGCTTCCTCTTTCCTCCAGGATTAAACACAAAATTTTCACTCTGACACACAAAGCCCTCAAATGCACTGCTCCCCCCTACATCTCACACCTTGTCTCCAGATACTCTCCCTCCCGTCCCCTTCGCTCCGCTCATGATCTCTTACTCTCCTCTCTTGTTACCTCCTCACATTCCCGTCTACAAGATTTTTCAAGACTGGCTCCCATCTTATGGAACTCTTTGCCTCGCTCCACAAGAATCTCCCCTAGTTTTAAAAGCTTCAAGTGCTCCCTGAAGACTCTACTATTCAGGGATGCTTACAACCTACACTAACCTTCCTATCTCCACTGCTATCCCCTAAAACCCCATAGCATGTAAGCCTATGAGCCCAGCTGTTTGTAGTTCACCTTAAAAAGAGCCGACTACAACAGTGCAACTCTCGGCAGGAACCTCTCTCCCCATTTGATGCCTGTAATCGTTTTTAATATACCACCAATGTTCATAGCGCTGCAGAACCTGTTGGCGCTCTACAAATACCTGACACTAATAATTTTATATATATATATATATATATATATATATATATATATATATATATATACACATCTATATACATCTTTAGATATGTATTTGTTTGTATTTCTATTTAAAGCCTTTTACCTGGTTTTTTTTGCTAACACCCGAGACCTGATATATTTGAGCCCTTATAACTTTTTATGCAATATTTCTTTAAATAATTTTTATTAGTTGGTGTTATTGTACGTGTAACTGTACTTTGTAGTGTATTTTTAATGTGTTTTGTGTCTCTTTTTTGTTTCACGCAACAGTTAACAAGAGCTCTGAGGACGCTCTAATCCGACGCCCGCTAACTTAAAATGCGCTCAAATGATTGTGTTTACTTTGAGATTGTAATACGAGTGAAAAAAAGGATGTGTGCCTACACCAGCAAAGAACCCTTTATCGCTCAGACATACTGTTAGCCCTCCAGTTGTTATCTGGCCCTTAAACTATGAAATTGGCTAGCAAATACATATTATCATTAGAATGTTTATTTATAATTGCATTTAAGTGTTTGGACTTTATGAAAATATAAGCCTCAAATATTGAAGTAAGCAGACATGTATAGGGTCTAGCACACTACGTATAGCGCAGTTGCCCCTACAGCTTTCAAAGTTCCATTCAGGAGTTAGTACATGTCATTTGTGAGATACTGGTTATAGCTAACTATCGCCTAGAGTTAGAGTTTTGTCGGTAACGACCCGCTTAGCTAACGCTGGCTTTTTTCCCCCCGCACCTTTTAAATACCGCTGGTATTTAGAGTTCACAGAATGGCTGCGTTTTCAGTGCGTTAGGCTCCAAAAAGGGAGCGTAGAGCATAATTTACCGCCACTGCAACTCTCAATACCAGCGGTGCTTATGGACGCGGCCAGCTTCAAAAACGTGCTCGTGCACGATTCCCCCATAGAAAACAATGGGGCAGTTTGAGCTGAAAAAAAACCTAACACCTGCAAAAAAGCAGCGTTCAGCTCCTAACGCAGCCCCATTGTTTCCTATGGGGAAACACTTCCTATGTCTGCACCTAACACCCTAACATGTACCCCGAGTCAAAACACCCCTAACCTTACAAGTAAAGGCAAAGAGTGTGCAAGCTGGAAATAGGTGTGTTTCAGATTTGCCAACCTCCTGATTGCATTTTTCACCACATATGCAATCGAATTAGGCTATCCAAAAAATACAAAGTGTTTGGAAGTGGCGCCAATCAAGGCTATCTGAATATTAAGAAAAAAGTGTGTACCACGATGTGGATATGTAAATAAAGCAAATTGCTACAGCTGTTAGTTTCTGAGAAATAAAATACAATTTATTAATACATTAAATAATAATCAAAATCATTTGGAAAATAAAGGTTCAATCACTGTCTAAAAAAATTCAATCAATCACTATCTAAAAACACCGGTGTCTAATCTAAAACCTCACTGACAAGTACGATTTAACCAATTTAATAAAGCAATCCTTAAAAATAAGTTATAAGAAGTAAAAAATTGGGCAATGGTAATAGCATCACACAGTGTTCATATCTTTACAAATACCGTTGGCAAAGTAAGGATTGGGGACTGATATACTTCAAGACTTGGTGGTCTGAGTATCTAATTCTGCAAATGTGTATTTTTGCTTTTTTTGCAGAGAAAAATGTTATACACTTAGTACTAGAGTCTGATGTATTAAAGTCTGATGTATTAAATGATAAGGTCAGATTGCTGACAGCAAGTTTCTATCAATCAAGCAAATAGTTCAGTATCAAATACAGTTTTTGAATTTTAGCGGTTGTTTGAGCAGCTGTTCTCAGTTCTCTTTCAATCTGCCGCTTTAGTAAGCCCTCTTACAATCCTCTCCTACCCGGAGTTCCGGTATGGGAGGTGGCAAGCTACGGTCACTCGCCTATGATCCTGCAGTGTTTTCTTAAAATAAAGTTGTATAGCTGTTTATTTTCTTCTAAGTGTGCACACTTACAGTTTTTCGGTCTTCACTCCTACCGTCTGCTCAGCGTTGCGTTGCTGTATTTCCACTTGTGCTGGCTTGACGGTCCTGGGAGCCACACAATATCTGTGTCTTTTCCAAGTAAACTGGGTCCTGGTGTGGTTTCTACGCGTTTCAGCTCTCCAGGGAGCCTTTGTCAAGATAACCTCCACCAGCTGTGTTGCCTTTTTTTATACTTTTTTACTTTATTAACCCTTTCTTGGTATTTAGTGATTTCTTTTTTCTTTTCTTATTTTATATTAAAAGTCCATCTCATGTCATTCTCCTGTTTAATGGTTACAAAACTTCATCACACATTCATTAAAGAATTTTCAACAGAATGTTTCAAAGCATTGTTAAAAATCATCAATTAGTTATACTATAAAATCAAGCGTTTTTCACCTAGCAATTCGCTTTATAAGATATCCAAATCTAAATTTGACCTTATTTAGCAATCTAAATTTGTAGAGGCTTTTAAGTTAATTTCATCCAGTGTATGATTATAGCGTTTTTAAAAATTCATTAAAAAATAGTTATTGGAAAAAATAGTGACCATAATCGAACTGGGAACCTAGTGCTTTGGAGCCCAAGTCCTTAACCATTTAGCTATAGGGGATTAATATCTTGTTGGCTAGATATAGGGGAATCACATCTCTCATCTCATCATCACTTAATGAAAAAAATTCCCAATTAAATATTAGTTCTTCACTGGATTCAAACTCCTGGTTCTGTACTGTCTCTGGTAGACGCCTTAACCACTATGCTAGTTGAACAGTTGGTATAACAGTCTCGATAATAAATCTATTATATAGTTTTATTTCGGGTAGTTTTAGACATTTGTTTCTCCTTGCTCTCTATGGAGGGTGTAATATCTCAAATAGTTAATAGATTAAAAACTCATAGATTAGAATAAAATATTTTTAATATTTTTAATATTTATATCTATATATTATAGTCAAAATTCTGACCAGATTCGAACTCAGGATCTTAGACTTCGGAAGCTAAATACTTAACCATTCAGCTACAACTGCTCAGTCTTTGTTGTCTATACATAAAGGACTCTAATCTCTTATCTAATCCTCACCAGATTCTTATTGTTATTATTGCTTTGTCTAGTTATTACCACTAATGTCTGGTTTTTTTATGGACAATTGTCTCTCCTTACTCAATCTTAGCTTATTTGGCTAGAACTAATGGCTCTTGGATCAGAAGGAGGCTAGTAGTGTAGATGTTATTTGAATCTTTTGAACCTTCATAGAGTAAAATGTTACTAAACTATTCTGTGGGTTATATGAGGTTGATATCTATAATACAGTCAGGTAACATATTAATACTCATCAAAAAATGATTCAATTAAATGAAAGAGTTTATATCCATTTCACTATTTAGACCTTTAGGGTGTAGTGTCCCAAAGTTGAAAATAAATTCAGCTTCCTGTTTTAATAGTTTCTTTGTCAGATTCCCTCTCCTTCCATCCAGCGTTACTTTTTTAATTCCCCAAAACTTAAGGGCTCCTGTATTTCACCTATGGACCTCTTTAAAATGTTTATATAGGACGGTATCCTCTCTCTCATGCTCAATCGCAAGTAGATGTTCACGTATACGGTCTTTTAGTTTTCGTCCTGTCTGTCCAAAGTATCTCAAATTACAGTCACATTGTAGCATGTATATGATGTTAATATCTGAACATCTTATAATGTCGGTTATCTTTATAACCCTTCCATCTTTTTCAGATTTAACCTGTTTAAGTTTAGTGCTGTTCTTACACGCCTTAAATTGGTGGCAGGGGAAGAAACCTTCAATTCTTTCTCCTTCTAAGGTTCTATAACCTCTCTTACACATTTTAATATCTCCTTTAAACTCACTGGGGGCTAGTATTGATTTCAAGTTATTTGCCTTTCTATAAATGAATCTTGGATTCCTTCCTAGATTCGGCCCTATTAGGGGATCTTTTAATAAAAGATGCCAATGCTTTTGGACTATATTTTGAAATAGTTTATGTTGTGCAGAATATGTTGTAATTACTGGTATATCGAGTGTTTCTTTAAACCTTTCTTTTTGGGGTTTGTCTTTTTTAACTAATAGTTTTTCTCGATCTGTATTTTTTACTTCCTTCACCATGTCTTGGATTTTATTGGTGTTATAACCTTTCTGCCCAAATCTTTGTATTAGTACTTCGGATTGTTCCTCGAAATCTTTAACATCCGTGCAATTCCTTCTAATTCTCATTAGCTGGCCTTTGGGTATATTATTTTTCCATTTGCTGTGATGGCAACTGGCCGCGTCTATGTAATTGTTGGAGTCGACTTTTTTGAAAAAAGTCTTTGTTTTAATTTCATCATTTTGTATCTCTATTTCTATGTCTAAATAGTTAATTTTAAGATTACTGAAATCATAAGTGAATTGCAGGCCAAATCTATTGGTGTTTAGATCATCAATAAACAAATCTAATAGCTCTGTGTCTCCCTTCCAAATAAAAAACAAATCGTCAATGTAGCGTCTATAGAGCACAAGGTTCGCACCCCATGGGGACTGGTCAATGACCTCTCTTTCAAATATCCCCATGAATAGATTCGCATAACTGGGTGCGAACCTTGTGCCCATAGCCGTACCTTTAACCTGTAGAAAATAACTATTTTCAAATTTGAAATAGTTATTTCCCAGAATGTATTTAATACATTTTACCAAAAAAACTCTTTGAATCTCTATCATATTTGGGTCTTGCTTAAAAAAATGTTCTATAGCCTGAACTCCCAATTTGTGTTCAATATTCGTGTAAAGGGAGCTTACGTCACATGTGACAAGTACAAAGTTCTTTTCCCATTTTATATCTCTTAGGACTCTTAGAAAGTGCGCAGAGTCTGAGATATAGGAGGGGAGTTCTTTCAGTCTTGTAAGAAGAAGTCAATATATTGCGACATATTTGATGTAATTGAATCAATACCCGATATTATCGGGCGTCCAGGTGGTTCTTTGAGATTTTTATGAATCTTTGGCAAGAAGTAGAATATAGGGGTTCTGAAATTCTTGATTAAGAGAAAAGTATATTCCTGTTCAGTTACCAAATTTGCTAATTTTGCTTCGTCTAGCATTTCTTTAAATTTACAATAATAATTATCACCTGGATGGCTCAAAAGTTTTCTATATGTGGATGTATCATTCAACAATCTATAGGCCTCAGTTTTATAATTGGTGCTATTCATAATCACCAGACCCCCTCCTTTGTCCGCCTGTTTTATGACTATATCATCTCTGGACTGTAGTTCTTTTAAGATTGCCTTTTCTTTCAAACTTAAGTTCCATTTCAGATTCTTAGTTTGTTTAGTATCAATTTCCTCTAATTCTTGCTTCAATAATTTTTCGAAAGACTCTATATAATTTCCTTTTTCTTGCGTTGGAAAAAACTGTGATTTGGGTCTAAAATTCGTATGAATAAATTCTCTTTTTTCAACTGAATAGTTCAGTTGAAAAAAGAGAATTTATTGAATTTTTTAGACAGTGATTGAACCTTTATTTTCCAAATGATTTTGATTATTATTTAATGTATTAATAAATTGTATTTTATTTCTCAGAAACTAACAGCTGTAGCAATTTGCTTTATTTACATATCCACATCGTGGTACACACTTTTTTCTTAATATTCAGATAGCCTTGATTGGCGCCACCCCTAACCTTACACTTATTAACCCATAATCTGCCGCCCCCGCTATCGCTGACCCCTGCATATTATTATTAACCCCTAATCTGCCGCTCCGTACACCGCCGCAACCTACATTATCACTATGTACCCCTAATCTGCTGCCCCTAACACCGCCGACCCCTATATTATATTTATTAACCCCTAATCTGCCGCCCCCAACGTCGCCTCCACCTACCTACAATTATTAACCCCTAATCTACCGACCGGACCTCGCCACTATTATAATAAATGTATTAACCCCTAATCCACCTCACTCCCGCCTCAATAACCCTATAATAAATAGTATTAACCCCTAATCTGCCCTCCCTAACATCGCCGACAGCTAACTTCAAGTATTAACCCCTAATCTGCTGACCGGACCTCACCGCTACTCTAATAAATTTATTAACCCCTAAAGCTAAGTCTAACCCTAACACCCCCCTAAATTAAATATAATTTAAATCTAACGAAATAAATGAACTCTTATTAAATAAATTATTCCTATTTAAAGCTAAATACTTACCTGTTAAATAAACCCTAATATAGCTACAATATAAATAATAATTATATTGTAGCTATTTTAGGATTAATATTTATTTTACAGGCAACTTAGTATTTATTTTAACCAGGTACAATAGCTATTAAATAGTTAATAACTATTTAATAGCTACCTAGCTAAAATAATTCCAAAATTACCTGTAAAATAAATCCTAACCTAAGTTACAACTAAACCTAACACTACACTATCAATAAATAAATGAAATAAACTACTTACAATTATCTACAATTAAACCTAACACTACACTATCAATAAATTAATTAAATAAAATACCTACAAATAAATACAATTAAATAAACAAACTAAAGTACAAAAAATAAAAAATATTTACAAACATTAGAAAAATATTACAACAATTTTAAACTAATTACACCTACTCTAAGCCCCCTAATAAAATAACAAAGCCCCCCCAAAATAAAAAAATGTCCTACCCTATTCCAAATTAAAAAAGTTCAAAGCTCTTTTACCTTACCAGCCTTTAAAAGGGCCTTTTGTGGGGCATACCCCAAAGAAAACTGCTCTTTTGCCTGTAAAAGAAAAATACAACCCCCCCAACATTAAAACCCACCACCCACATACCCCTAATCTAACCCAAACCCCCCTTAAAAAACCTAACACTACCCCCCTGAAGATCATCCTACCTTGAGTCGTCTTCACTCAGCCGAGCCGCCGATGGAACTGAAGAGGAGATCCGAAGCGGCAGAAGTGATTCTCCAAGGGGCGCTGAAGAAATCTTCCATCCGATGAAGTGATCCTCCAAGCGGCGCTGAAGAAGTCTTCCATCCGGGTGATGTCATCTTCCAAGCGGCGCTGAAGAAGTCTTCTATCCGGGCGATGTCATCTTCCAAGCGGGGTCTTCAATCTTCTTTCTTCAGGATCCATCTTGCAGACCTCCGACGTGGAACATCCTGCTGGCCCGACGGACTACCGACGAATGAAGGCTCCTTTAAGGGACGTCATCCAAGATGGCATCCCTCGAATTCCGATTGGCTGATAGGATTCTATCAGCCAATCGGAATTAAGGTAGGAAAATTCTGATTGGCTGATGGAATCAGCCAATCAGATTCAAGTTCAATCCGATTGGCTGATCCGATCAGCCAATCAGATTGAGCTTGCATTCTATTGGCTGTTCCGATCAGCCAATAGAATGTGAGCTCAATCTGATTGGCTGATCGGATCAGCCAATCGGATTGAACTTGAATCTGATTGGCTGATTCCATCAGCCAATCAGAATTTTCCTATCTTAATTCCGATTGGCTGATAGAATCCTATCAGCCAATCGGAATTCAAGGGACGCCATCTTGGATGACATCCCTTAAAGGAGCCTTCATTCGTCGGTAGTCCGTCGGGCCAGCAGGATGTTCCGCGTCGGAGGTCTGCAAGATGGATCCTGAAGAAAGAAGATTGAAGACCCTGCTTGGAAGATGACATCGCCCGGATAGAAGACTTCTTCAGCGCCGCTTGGAAGATGACATCGCCCGGATGGAAGACTTCTTCAGAGCCGCTTGGAGGATCACTTCATCGGATGGAAGATTTCTTCAGCGCCCCTTGGAGAATCACTTCTGCCGCTTCGGATCTCCTATTCAGTTCCATCGGTGGCTCGGCTGAGTGAAGATGACTCAAGGTAGGATGATCTTCAGGGGGGTAGTGTTAGGTTTTTTAAGGGGGTTTGGGTTAGATTAGGGGTATGTGGGTGGTGGGTTTTAATGTTGGGGGGGTTGTATTTTTCTTTTACAGGCAAAAGAGCAGTTTTCTTTGGGGTATGCCCCACAAAAGGCCCTTTTAAAGGCTGGTAAGGTAAAATAGCTTTGAAATTTTTTAATTTAGAATAGGGTAGGGCATTTTTTTATTTTGGGGGGGCTTTGTTATTTTATTAGGGGGCTTAGAGTAGGAGTAATTAGTTTAAAATTGTTGTAATATTTTTCTAATGTTTGTAAATATTTTTTTATTTTTTGTAACTTAGTTCTTTTTTATTTTTTGTACTTTAGTTAGTTTATTTAATTGTATTTATTTGTAGGTATTGTATTTAATTAATTTATTGATAGTGTAGTGTTAGGTTTAATTGTAGATAATTGTAGGTAGTTTATTTAATTTATTTATTGATAGTGTAGTGTTAGGTTTAATTGTAACTTAGGTTAGGATTTATTTTACAGGTAATTTTGGAATTATTTTAACTAGGTAGCTATTAAATAGTTATTAACTATTTAATAGCTATTGTACCTGGTTAAAATAATTACAAAGTTGCCTGTAAAATAAATATTAATCCTAAAATAGCTACAATATAATTATTATTTATATTGTAGCTATATTAGGGTTTATTTTACAGGTAAGTATTTAGCTTTAAATAGGAATAATTTATTTAATAAGAGTTAATTTATTTCGTTAGATTTAAATTATATTTAACTTAGGGGGGTGTTAGTGTTAGGGTTAGACTTAGCTTTAGGGGTTAATAAATTTATTAGAGTAGCGGCGAGGTCCGGTCGGCAGATTAGGGGTTAATACTTGAAGTTAAGTGTCGGCGATGTTAGGGAGGGCAGATTAGGGGTTAATACTATTTATTATAGGGTTATTGAGGTGGGAGTGAGGCGGATTAGGGGTTAATACATTTATTATAGTAGCGGTGAGGTCCAGTCGGCAGATTAGGGGTTAATAATTGTAGGTAGCTGGCGGCGATGTTGTGGGGGGCAGATTAGGGGTTAATAAATATAATATAGGGGTTCGCAGTATTAGGGGCAGCAGATTAGGGGTACATAGGGATAACGTAGCTGGCGGCGGTGTGCGGTCGGTAGATTAGGGGTTAAAAAATTTTAATAGAGTGGTGGCGATGTGGGGGGGCCTCGGTTTAGGGGTACATAGGTAGTTTATGGATGTTAATGTACTTTAGAGCACAGTAGTTAAGAGCTTTATGAACCGGCGTTAGCCCAAAAAGCTCTTAACTACTGACTTTTTTCTGCGGCTGGAGTTTTGTCGGTAGATTTCTAATGCTCACTTCAGCCACGACTCTAAATACCGGCGTTAGAAAGATCCCATTGAAAAGATAGGATACGCAAATGGCGTAGGGGGATCTGCGGTATTGAAAAGTCGCGGCTGCAAAGTGAGCGTTAGACCCTTTCCTGACTGACTCTAAATACCAGAGGTAGCCCAAAACCAGCGTTAGGAGCCTCTAACGCTGGTTTTGACGGCTAACGCCAAACTCTAAATCTAGCCGTATATTTTTCCGCCCACAAAGGGGTTATACCCATAGATAATGTTCTTCTTAGGAGCAGCAAGTAGAACAAAAACTGTGATTGGCAACTATGGGAGACTGTGCACCCTGTTTGGATCACCAGCTGTGTTCTGCTCAGAAGCTGCAATTATTGTGGCTCCCAAGAAGGAGTTTTGCATCAGACTGTCCTTTTATCTTGAACTTTATTGTTAACATATATATGAACCTTCAAAGTCTTGTTAAAAAGCAACTCATTGTTATCATACCTCCTAACATTTCTGGAATTAGGAGTTAATGGGGATTTGTGGGTAGGAAGGGTGGGGCTGTAGGTGATTACAGGGCATTTCATATTCTACATTTGGTGGAGTCAGTGCGTATTGTTGGGGGAACAGGGGTAGTCCCTGAAAATGAGGACACTTGCTCTGGAGGGGGAAGCTGGAGGAGGGAAAAAGGGGAGAGCACCCAAACTGTGACAGTTTGTAGGAGAGGGTTATATTTTAGTTGTTGCTTGATTATGTGAGAGGAGAAGCCTATTGCATATTTTTTTTATCAATTTACTATTAGTTCAGATACTTTTTTTTTATTTTTATCCCAGAATATACAGGCAGCCCTCATTTTACACTGGTTCAATTTGTGCCGTTTCACAATAGCTTCTGTTCCTTGCTATCATGTAACCACTATTGAGTTAGTCCACAGGCTCCTTAGGTAAAACAAAAGATTTTAAGAATAATCTTTGCCACCTGCATTTATAGTTCAACAATGTAATACTGTGTACATTAGTAGTAGTTTGCAATTTGTTTGCTTTCTTAAAGGGCCAGTACAGTTAACTGTAAAAAAAAATATACCATGCTAATAAAAGAACAGTAACATATTAAAAATATTCTTTAATGCTGTCTTTTTTATATTGAAACTAATAGGAAGTGTATGACTGTGTGCAAGTTAAAAAAAACTGTTAAAAGTGTCCTTTTTATATGCAGCAAAGAAAAAAAAATTATTGCCCACTGACTGGTAAACAAAACTCCCCACTGTCTTATTAATAGATTTGCCGTTTTTTCATTTACAGCATTACATTTAGGGTTTTAAATATAATATAATATTACATAATAACACATATATTATACTAAGTTATAATATATTACATAATAACACATATATACTAAGTTATAATATATTACATAATAACACATATATATTAAGTTATAATATAATATATTACATAATAACACATATATATTAAGTTATAATATAATATATTACAGAATAACACATATATATTAAGTTATAATATAATATATTACATAATAACATATATATATTAAGTTATAATATAATATATTACATAATAACACATATATATTAAGTTATAATATAATATATTACATAATAACACATATATACTAAGTTATAATATATTACATAATAACATATATATATTAAGTTATAATATAATATATTACATAATAACACATATATACTAAGTTATAGTATATTACATAATAACACATATATATTAAGTTATAATATAATATATTACATAATAACACATATATATTAAGTTATAATATAATATATTACATAATAACACATATATATTAAGTTATAATATAATATATTACATAATAACACATATATACTAAGTTATAATATAATATATTACATAATAACATATATATATTAAGTTATAATATAATATATTACATAATAACACATATATATTAAGTTATAATATAATATATTACATAATAACACATATATATTAAGTTATAATATAATATATTACATAATAACACATATATACTAAGTTATAATATAATATATTACATAATAACATATATATATTAAGTTATAATATAATATATTACATAATAACACATATATATTAAGTTATAATATAATATATTACATAATAACACATATATACTAAGTTATAATATATTACATAATAACATATATATATTAAGTTATAATATAATATATTACATAATAACACATATATACTAAGTTATAGTATATTACATAATAACACATATATATTAAGTTATAATATAATATATTACATAATAACACATATATATTAAGTTATAATATAATATATTACATAATAACATATATATATTAAGTTATAATATAATATATTACATAATAACACATATATATTAAGTTATAGTATATTACATAATAACATATATATATTAAGTTATAATATAATATATTACATAATAACACATATATATTAAGTTATAATATAATATATTACATAATAACACATATATATTAAGTTATAATATAATATATTACATAATAACACATATATACTAAGTTATAATATAATATATTACATAATAACATATATATATTAAGTTATAATATAATATATTACATAATAACACATATATATTAAGTTATAATATAATATATTATAATATTACAATACTAATTCCATTTTTAAGAAGGGCCTGGAACTTAACTCTTTTGATTCCCTTTGACTGATATTATATAACTGGGTTCACTTTACACTTATATTTGTTTACAACTGTTCCCTCAGGCATAGAACCCTAATGTAAACTGACGGCTACCTGTACATTTATCTTCATGTCTTAACATTTTGTAATTTCCTCTTAAACGATAGCCACCACATTACTAATATCAGGGTTTCCCAGACAAAAATTTGCTATTTGTTTTAAGACAAATTTCTTTAAATTAAAAACTGGTTTTGCAGGAGTTTCACCAAATTATTTACTCTGACCTGGTTTTGACCCATTGTGTCTGCGGCCACTGCATGACAGCAGAAAAAAACTATCTCTGACTGATGACACATCACATACATCACTGTTTTAGATTATTCATCTTATACAGAAAGAGTTTATATTTCTTCCAGTGATGCAATGAAACATTAGTCACAGTCTGGAAAAAAAAGAAAAAGCATTATATAGTAATTTTAAGTTATTTTTTTAAATATTTTATATAAAAGATTCAATTTAAGTATTTTTTCTTGTTTGTTTAATATATTCTAAATCAGAGCTTCTTAAACATTTATCAACTGGGACCTTGCTTTACAGTGGAACCAAACTTCATGTCAGACAAGTATACAATTTTATTTTTATATACATTAAAATACCACAGAAGTAAAGGAATAATTAGCGAACATAAGTAAACTCAAACTTTGTAACCATCGCTAATCACTAACAGTTAGACTCCATGGGCCTTGCATGTAGGATTCTCTCCCACGTGTGGCGATAAGAAACTCTCAAGTACTGTGTGTGCTCTGCACGCAATGGTCCCTCTAATTCTGTTGAGCAGTATGTTTAAAATATTTTGCTTTTGCAATTTTTGGAGGTGTGAATAAAATGTGTGCACATATTTGAAGAGGTACAAAAGTAATTATGTGTCTACCTCACAATTAGCAAAAAATAGAAATGTTTCTCACTCATACACAAACACACACATACTCAATGATAAATACACCCACCCACACCCATACATATACACACACACTCACTCACTCATACACACTCACAACACACACACTAACTCATACATATAAACAATCATACCTAAAAATGCACATATACACACTCTCTCATACATACACACGCATTGACTCTCCCAACACACACACTCACTCATACATACACAATCACAACACACACTAACTCATACATGCACACACACACACATAAAAATATACATATACATGCTCCCTCATACATACACATGCATAGACACACACACACTCATACATATACACACTCACACATATAGACATACATATACACACACCTACACACAGTTCAGGTGTCCCATGATATTAATACATAGGGTTTTATCTACATTCATTTTCCATGGTGAACAAGGTTGTATGAAGAGTTAAAGACATTTCACCAAACAAAACACACATTTGAAGAACAAGCGGGGGTCAACAGCATCCTCTTATTCCTTTCTGCCTAATTGCTTTGCTGCTATTGTTTGGTTAGTAATTGCCACTCAAGCTACCACTGTACCAAGGACCTCTCCTGCTGTCTTTTATTACTGCATTATCAAATCTTGTGGGAACCCTCAAAAAATTTTTAAAGGACCCCCGAGTGAGCCCCAACCCCTAGTTTAAGAATCAATGTTCTAAATGACAATTGACAAAATATTTTTATTAAATAAGTATAGACAGGGTGCATACAATAGATATAGGAAATAAAAATATACATAATATGTATACCATTGTTGTCATTTGTAAGCCTGATTTGCTTTATCACTAATTTAGGTGAAATCTGCTATTGTAATTCAGACAGAAAGCCCTAAATAAATCTCAATAAATAGTTCTGAGTGGTTTAAATAACTACACTTTGTTTTTGGTGGGCACATTTTTTTTAATGAAAAATACATAATGTGCCCGCTGGACAAATTTGATTACAATTTGGAAGGGATGTGGAACATGTAGATTTATAGCACCCTTTGAAAAAGCAAGTACATTTTTCATAAGGTTCCAGAGATATTTAGATGAAATTTTTAAAAAATTATGTTTCTGCGGCTGTACAGTAAACCTGCAAGTATAATCTGTATTTTATTTATGTGTCTTTAACATTTTTACTATTTATCTTACTTCATAAACAACTAGAAGTAGTTGTAGTAGAAGCTGCCAAATTCCTATTAAACTATCAACAAAAGAACATCCCTATTATTCATTCATAAATAATATTTAATTGATAGAAGTTAGTAATGATTTTTGACATGAAATAGTTAAAGCTTTCCCACCATCAATGATAACTTGTACTATTTCAGAGACTTTATTTTATAATTTATGTCTTAAAGGATTATGTTAGGTTTTGAATTAGCTTGATCATTCTAAAAATACATTTGGAATACATTCAGAGTTATTAAAATAATAAATTCACAGAGTTTCCTGATAGACCTTATACAATTTATATTAGACTATCAACAAATAATCCAAGAACTCCTTAGCATCCATTCATAAAATTGATAGGAGAGTCAGGATTGACATTATTTTACATGAAATAATTAAAGCTCTTCCAGTATCAGTGAGAACTAGAACTATTTCTGATATTTTACTCATTCATTTCCCTGTTTATCTCATTTTTGTAACTAATTTGACAATAGGAGAAAGGGAGGAAACCTACCAAGATTTTCGGGGAATTATAATTATCACCCTCTTTTGCACTTATAACTCAACAGCTAGTGCCCGCATTCTCCACCAACAGATCTTACTGGAACTATGTAAGAGACTCTGACTTTAAAGAATAATGTATCTGCCCTTATGTTATTTACTATTTATATAGGCTATTTATATAGCACACACACTTTTTTTTAATTCTTCAAATAGTTTCTTTAGAAATAACCATGGTGTTCAAAAAAAATATGTGCTGAGTGTGAACAAAATTTATTTTTACCAAATAAACTATTGTTTTAACTTTTCATCAATAGCATGACTATGCATTATTTTATTATGAAATGGGCTGAGAGTGTCACACATATAGTTTTCTATAGCCCATAGGAATGACCTGCCATAAACGTTCAAGATATTTTATCTATACATGAATATACTTTATTGTGTTAAGCTGCCTCCACTCCACTGCCTAATATTAATAAACTAGCAAAATAAAACAACTTTTTTAGAAACTGATTGAATAGGCTGCTTAATGGTAAAATATTTAATACAGCTGAATGGAATCTGATACAATTTTAAAGCAAAAAATAGAATCTAATCTGCCTTGTAAAAATTTGTTTAGAGAGTAGGTAGAACATAATTTTGCACTAAGAAAACTACATGGAACAAGAGGACAATACTTCAGTTTAGAAGAAATTAAAAAAAATTCTGAAAAGTTGAACATAACAGACTGTATTTTTCTTTACACTTGATCTACTTTTAAAAAAAAAATGATAGAAGGTTCAATATAACTCATAGAGGCCTCTTTATCAAATGTCTGTTGGACCTGATCCGACAGTGCGGATCAGGTCCGACAGACATCAATGAATGCGGAGAGCAATACGCTCTCGGATTCAGCATTGCACCAGCAGCTCTTGTGAGCTGCTGGTGCAACGCTGCCCCCTGCAGACTCACGGCCAATCGGCCGCTAGCAGGGAGGTGTTAATCAACCCGATCGTACTCGATCAGGTTGAATTGTAGCGATCACTGTCCGCCTCATCAGAGCTGGTGGACAGAGATATGGAGCAGCGGTCTTTAGACCGCTGCTTCATAACTGCTATTTCTGGCGAGTCTGAAGACTCGCCAGAAACACGGGCCCTCAAGCTCCATTTGGAGCTTGATAAATGGGCCTCATAGGCTTATAAGCATGCAATCAACCTTATAAAGATATATTAAAGGGACACTAAACCCAACATTTTTATTTCATGACTCAGGTAGAGAATACAATTTTTAACAACATTCCAATTAACTTCTATGATCTAATTTGCTTCATTCTTTAGATACCCTTTGCAAAAGAAATAACAATGCAAATGGGTGAGCCAATCAAATGAGGCATCTATGTGCAGCCACCAATCAGAAGCTACTGAGTCTATCTAGATATGCTTTTCAGCAAATGATATCAAGAGAATGAAGCAAAATACATCATAGAAGTAAATTAGAAAGTTGTTTAAATTCACATGTTCTATCTGAATGATGAAAGAAAACATGTGGGTTTCATGTCCCTTTAAGGATCTGCCAGGGGAACAGTTTGTACTAAGGGAGCTGCTTGGAGCAATAGATCACCAATTGAGTAAGAACAATCATGATCTCAATAATCTGTTGAGGTTGAGCATACTCTTTATTTTCTTTCAATTTAATTTACTTTATATATATATATATATATATATATATATATATATATATATATATATAGTATCTCACAAAAGTGAGTACACCCCTCACATTTTTGTAAATATTTTATTATATCTTTTCATGTGACAACACTGAAGAAATGACACTTTGCTACAATGTAAAGTAGTGAGTGTACAGCCTGTATAACAGTGTAAATTTGCTGTCCCCTCAAAATAACTCAACACACAGCCATTAATGTCTAAACCGTTGTCAACAAAAGTGAGTACACAACTAAGTGGAAATTTCCGAATTGGGCCAAATTAGCCATATTCCCTCCCTGGTGTCATGCAACTGGTTAGAATTACAAGGTCTCAGGTGTGAATGGGGAGCAGGTGTGTTAAATTTGGTGTTATCGCTCTCACACTCTCTCATACTGGTCACTGGAATTTCAACAAGGCACTTCATGGCAACGAACTCTCTGAGGATCTAAAAAAAAGAATTGTTGCTCTACATAAAGATGGACTAGGCTATAAGAAGATTGCCAAAACCCTGAAACTGAGCTACAGCATGGTGGACAAGACCATACAGCGGTTCCACAGGACAGGTTCCACTCAGAACAGGCCTCACCATAGTCGACCAAAGAAGTTGAGTGCAGGTGCTCAGCATCATATCCAGAGGTTGTCTTTGGGAAATAAAAGTATGAGTGCTGCCAGCATTGCTGCAGAGGTTGACGGGGTGGGGGGTCAGCCTGTCAGTGCTCAGACCATATGCCGCACACTGTATCAAATTGGTCTGCATGGCTGTCGTCCCAGAAGAAAGCCTCTTCTAAAGATGATGCACAAGAAAGCCTGCAAATAGTTTACTGAAGACAAGCAGGCTAAGGACATGGATTACTGGACTATTTTCTGAGGTCCCATGAGACCAAGATAAACTTATTTGGTTCAGATGGTGTCAAGCGTGTGTGGTGGCAACCAGGTGAGAAGTCCAAAGACAAGTGTGTCTTGCCTATAGTCAAGCATGGTGATGTAAGTGTCATGGTCTGGGCCTGCATAAGTGCTGCTGGGGAGTTACAGTCCATTGAGGGAACCATGAATGCCAACATGTACTGTGACATACTGAAGCAGAGCATGATCTCCTCCCTTCGGAGACTGGGCCGCAGGGCAGTATTCCAACATGATAACGACCCAAACACATCTCCAAGACGACCACTGCCTTGCTAAAGGAGCTGAGGGTAAAGGTGATGGACTGTCCAAGCATGTCTCCAGACCTAAACCCTATTGATGTGGGGCATCCTCAAATGAAAGGTGGGGGAGCACAAGGTCTCTAACGTCCACCAGCTCTGTGATGTCATCATGGAAAAGTGGAATAGGACTCCAGTGGCAACCTGTGAAGCTCTGGTGAACTCCATGCCCAAGAGGGTTAAGGCAGTGCTGGAGAACAATGGTGGCACCACAAACTATTGACTATTTGGGCCCAATTTGGACATTTCCACTTAGGGGTGTACTCACTTCTGTTGACAACGGTTTAGACATTAATGGCTGTGTGTTGAGTTAGTTTGAGGGGACAGCAAATTTACACTGTTATACAAGCTGTACACTCACTACTTTACAATGTAGCACAGTGTCATTTCTTCAGTGTTGTCACATTAAAAGATATAATAAAATATTTACAAAAATGTAAGGGGTGTACTCAATGTGTGAGATACTGTTTATATATATATATATATATATATATATATACATACAGTATTTTTAAAGGTTTAAGAAACCATAGGCTTTGACATTTACCATTTTGGCAGTGATGAGCTGTCACCATTTTGCTGAAGTTCTTTCCAGCAGTTAAAGCTTCTTGAACCACAAGCAACACAGAAAACAGTAATTACAACCACAACACTTAGGAAACACTCTTGCAAAGCAGGTTATGTAAATGTTTATAATTGTAATATATTCACGTTTCTCTTATATAAGGGGAAATTAGTCTTGCTGGATAGAACAAGAGTCATCTTAGAAACCTCAAGGTACAAATGGGTGGCTAGCCATTGATTGGCACTCTAGGGTATCCTTGAGGCGTTTTCAAAGTTTTTAAACTAAACCTCATTTAAGCATAAAGGGGCCCAATTATCAAGCATGATCATTTAAGCATAAAGGGGCCGAATGGAGCTTGATGCCACTGTTTCCGTGCGAGCCTTCAGGCTCGCCGGAAACAGCAATTATGAAGCAGAGGTCTGCAATCCACCTGATCCTATACGATCGGGCTGATTGACACCCCCTGCTAGCGACCGATTGGCCGTGAATCTGCAGGGGGTGGCATTGCACAAGCAGTTCTGGTGAACTGCTTGTGCAATGTTAAATACCAACAGCATATGCTGTAGGCATTCAAGGATGTCTGCCGGACATGATACGCTACAGCATATAATGTCAGACAGACTTTGATAAATCGGCCACAAAGACTGAATTGCTTTTCTGAAGTATCTGGTCTTGTTGTTAATTCCAAGTTTATGAGGTTGACTCCTTTTTATTTTTATTTCTCTTTAACTGTTTTTCAAGTTTTTGTTTGTATATTGGTGTGGACTGTTTTATAGAGATAGTTTATTGTCTATTTTAATTAGTTTGCATAGTAAGGTTTTGAAGACATCTTTTTATATCTATTGACTTGCATTTTAGTCAATTAGTGCTGCATCCTGCACAACTCCACAGGAGGGAGCACAATGTTATTTATTATCAGTTGGAAAAATGTATTGTCAAGAATTTCATCCAAATATTAAATGTCATTAATGGGATAATCCCCGCTATACATTTTCCCCATTATTTTTAATTGTGAGAAAGAGAAGAAAATATGAAAGAGACATAAAGGAGGAAAAGTGTGTCCACTTCAGAAAAATCTTAAAGGCTGAGAGGCTCAGAATGAACAATTTAGGTTTGCTGAGGCTGTATGAAAGCTAGAAAAGCCTTAACTCTTACCATTTATATTAAAAGTGTGGGAATGTTTTTTATAGTATTTGATGAAATGTTAGAATTCATGTCAGCCCATCCCTTGTAATTTTTACATACCAGTGCATAAAATGGTCAGTCTGTAGTAATTTCAGACATTTCTGGAATCAAAGGTACAGAATCTCTGCTAGTTATCAATATTTTTCCATGGTCCGATAAGAATCAGACCTGTCAATAGGAGCTTTACTTTTATTTATAAAAGTTCTTATAGTTCATAGAGTCCAAAAGTCTTAACATTGTTAGGATTCATGTTTAAGAGATTCAAATATTGTATAATCCTTCTTCATCATCTCCTTCTGGGCTAAGAAGGATTATACCACCTTCAAAATACAATAGGGACATATCCTAACAATGCTAATACTTTTGGATTGTATTAACTATAAGTAATTTTAGTGCTAAATGATTTGCCTGGACAAAAGTTGTTTTACTTTACATTAATTGCACACATGGATCCCTAGACAGCACCTGAGGTCACACTTTAAAGGGATACTCACGACTAAATTAAACTTTCAATGCATGCAATTTAAACAACTTTCCAGCTTACTTCCACTAACAACATGTGCACAGACTTTTTATATTTGCACTTTTTGAGTTCCTACTGAGCATGTGCAAGAATTCATAAATTATGCATTGATGCATTTCTGATTTGCTGATGGCTGTCACATAATACAGGAGGAGTGGAAATAGACATAACTTTAAAATCTGCAGGCGGCATTGCACAAGCAGTTCACAAGAACTGCTTGTGCAATGATAAATGCTGACAGCATCGATTTGCGGCGGACATGATATGCTACATCGTATCATGTCCGTCCGAACTTTAATAAATCGGACCCAATGTCTCTATCCAGGCACTGGCCTGAGGTCAATTAAGGGTTATTGTTGGATCATATTAGAATTAGAAGATTTTATGAATATTAGGCCTTTCAGACACCTCTTATGCTGGATATGCCATGTTTGATATCAAAATAATCCTCATGACATCACAGATGGATTGCCTATCTATGTATGTGAACTAGATATTCATAACAGAAGCTGTAAGGTGTTCTATAATTTCAGACAAGGATTCAGAGCTTTATGACATGTCGTAAAAGAGAGGTAGGGGTACTTCCCTGGCCCACTCTGGAAGGAGGTTTGGTCAAGAAATCTGATATCAGAGCTAAGTGTATATAACTTTGTTTTAAACAATTTAACTTTTCATGTTACATTGGAAACTGTGCATAATAGTGTATCTGACCATTTCCTTATTCCATTTCTCTGGACTCCTTTTAATTAAAAAAAAAAACTGTTTATTGTGTGTAAATTATTTTACTTTTTTGTTTTTATATTAATGTACTGTGACTCCTTTTTGCTCATAATAAATGTTCCTTTGTTAAAATATTAGGCAAAATATTAGGCAAAACTTAATAAAGTTACTGAAAGAGGCTGGTAATATTAAAACTGTTTTTTTAGATAGATTTTTACAAATTGGGTTTTTTAATTTTAATCTGTGTAGTAGGGGGACAAAGAACTCAAAATTTTAACAATCCTTTGTGGTGGCAGCATTCGGAGTTATAGATGCAGATAAGGGTGGTGATAAAAGGGATTTGTGTACTTTCTGGAACTAAAATAGTTGAGAAAGTGTTTTGTTAATCCTTTCATCCCGCGTCTCAGTCACAGCCTTGCCTGCACAGTCAATCAGGAGAGGCTGTACATCACACTCCATGGGGTCGAATTAAACTTTTCCGCCTGCTCTGAGGCTGCGGACATCAATCCTCCTGATCCTATATGATCGGGCTGATTGACACCCCCTGCTAGCAACCGATTTAACATATTGTTTACAACTGTTAGTTGGTAGTACAGTAACGGACCGGTTAGTGAAATACTGTTGCCGGTTTGGCACTTAAATTAAAACTGACTCATTATCGTTGAGCGATTCAACTTTTCCAGAAGTATAGAAATAACAACAATGGTGCTATAAATTATAATAATGTTCCACTATAATTTAAAACAAGGATCCTATTGCTCCTCGGCTAGCTCCCTAACATGTTTTGCGACTGAACGCTTTGTCAATATAAGTAACGGTGAACTCAAACTACCGATCAAAAAGTGTTATTTTGGCATTTGAGCCAAACAATATACTCTTTCATACACAAGGTTATCAGTATGTAGTACCTATATATATATATATATATATATATATATATATATTAAGCCATCACTTCCAAGTGGGACAAGACAGTATTGATATTAAGTTGAATAATCACACAGTGTGCATTTATTTCGACGATGTACTTGTCTAATAAGATTTTTATCTCAGAATCATCACCACTTAAATGATTTTATGGTACATATAATCTTAAAGAACTTGAACTATTATTTTTCTCTCTCACTTCCTTTTTGGAAAGAGTCATATAATTTCAGTGAAGTAAGACTCTCATTCGAAAGTAACAATATTAAGCCACTACTTGGGTCTGGAGTATTTTGAATGTATAATATCCTCAGTTATCCCACTAGTACCACTTTGGAGCTCCATTGATGTGTTTCCACTATTTGTTTTTAATTGTGTGTTTTTTCCTCTTTTTTAATATGAATTAATAAAATTTATTTTTACGCCTTTCTGTGTTCCCATACTGTTGGGACATTCATGTATGCTTACAAATGTAAACCATAATCAACACAATATACACAGAACAATAAAGATTTAAATATTTTATTCTCAAGTGGTCTGAATAGTGAGGAGGGCTATCTAGTATACACTATTGTAGTTGGCCAAACCACTACTATCTTGTAGTACCCCCTTATTGTCTTAGAATTAATATTAATTGGGTCACCATTGAGTAGTGCCATCCTCTATTCCCCTTTTCCCCTTCCCATTTCCACCAGTGAGGTAATGTGTCTTTGGTATTATTGGGAAACACATTCATTATGACTCATACATTTCTCATCTGATGCCCATGCATTTGTTTAATGAGCATTTCATTTAATCACTCATGGTATTTTAGAAACACCTCCCCAGTGTAATGTCCTGCAACAACTGTATGCCACTAAACTAAATTATTAAAAAAACACATGATCTTTAAAGGGACACTCAATCAAAATTAAACTTTCATTATTCAGATAGAGCATGCCATTTTAAACAACTTTCCAATTTACTTCCATTAAAAAAATGTGCACATTCTTTTTATATTTATACTTTTTGAGTCACCAACTCCTACTGATCATGTGCAAGAATAAGTGTGTATGCATTTGTGAATGGCTGATGGCTGTCACATGGTACGTGTATGCATTTGTGAATGGCTGATGGCTGTCACATGGTACAGAGGGAGTGGAAAAATACATAACTTTTAAAATTGTCAGAAAAAAAATCTACTTCTCATTTGAAGTTCAGACTAAGTGCTATTGCATTGTCTTGTTATCTTGTATTTGTTGATTATGCAAATCTACTGTGTTGACTGGTCCTTTAATAGACAGATATTTTATTTGTCTAGATCAGTGATTTGCAACCTTTTTTTTGCCGTGGCACACTTTTTTACATTAAAAAATCCTGTGGCACACCACCACCCCAAAATCTTACAAAATCACACATTGTAGCCTAATACAGGATATATATACAGTATATATATATATATATATATATATATATATATATATATACACATGACATATTGACATTCATTCACAAACAATCATAATCATTGTCTGTGAATGAATGTCAATGTCATGGTTGTAAATGATGCCTTGATGAGCCTGTCACATACCTCCCAATATTTAAAAATTTGAAAGAGGGGGGCAGAGTCAGAGGCACTCGAGAATGGCCGCATAATCTTGCTGCTCTGGTCCTGACTAAGCTATTGATAACTTTATTTGCTATTTATCTATGAAGTGAACCTTGAGAAACTACTTAAGTACACCCTGGACCTTCATCTAACTGCTGGCGAACGCCAAATTTCACCCTGGGTTTCACTAATTTGAAATGGGACCGGAGCTACACTTTGAGTCTATGTAAGCGGTGGCCATTTTTGTTCACAACCTCGTGGCTGCAGAATTTCCCAAATTCAACCGGAATCCCAACATATGCTGAGGACTGTTACCAACTTTTTGACCCCCCGGCGGGCACCCTTTGCAGGCCTGTCGTTAAGAAGCAGTGCTACCTCACCAGTCACTGCAATATCGTATGGAACTTAACCCCCTAGAAGTGTATCAGCGCAACATTCATTGTGAACAAACAGAGCTCTCTTTATTTCTGTATAGCGGATACTCATGAGCCTTTTCTATGGAGATCCCTCTAAGTTTCTGGGAAGACCTGCGGGACTTGTTTACTGCCCAATATGCCGCCCTAGAAGATAAGCTTGGCATAGCATCCAGGAATAGGCGTAGTGGCCCTTTGAGGGAGCACACCCAACCGGCACCTATAGATCTGGGAGGTGGAGGCGATGGCGCTTTGGGGCCCCAGCGTCAGCACTCTGCCCTTAGCACACTAACAGGAGCTCGACCTGAAGAAAGGAAGCTGATACGAGGTGACTCAAAGATAGCGGTGTGCCGCTCTACTGTTCTACTCCCAGGCTACCTCACAGCAGATGCAGGACTATGGGCGGTGGGTAAACAGCGCAGCATTCATCAGTCCGTAGTGTCATGTTTGGACCGTTCACATATGGCACTGTTTACCATTTCCTCATCCGTGACTGCAGTGAATTCCTATGGGCATACATTGTGGCCGTGGTTTTGTTCTCTTACGGTCTGGGATCCAGGCGGCTGGCTGACCGGGAGGTAATATGGCTGTTGACTGCTATTGTGACGTGGGATATCAGTTGGTGCAGGGGATGGCGAGTGTTATCCTCTGGCGCAGCCTGTGGCCTTTTTATCAGGGGACCGTAAAGTATTCGAAGATGTTGGCACCATAAAAGGGGACATAATACAGATTGCATGAAGGTAACGTGAATGTGGACCACTACTTCAACATAATATACAAATTAATACAGGGGACCGCAAATGTTACTCATTAAATGCAGCTTGTGGTCTCTTGCTAAGTGGCTGTATTGCCGTTAAAACTGATGACACCTTAAGATGAGACATGATGACATTTATTTGCGATCTATGAGTCGCCCGCAAGCATGACTCTCATCCCATGACATATATTACAGCCTCCTGCAATCGCATAAGTGCTTGGACTAAGCAGCTGTTACCCCTGAACTGCGGCACTGCTTTACTGTTTTTCTTTTTGTTATTTTTATTATGCTAAGTTTGTATGTGCATTGAGCTTTGAACAGATAGCGGATATCATGTGTGTTTTTGCAGGATAGATTATGCTAACAATCTACTGTGCCATTTACCTTCATATGATAGTTTGGAGAATAGCGTGGTGACCCTAGGAGTTCAACGCACTTTACCCATGTTTCCATCCCTCTGTTTTAGATCCCTAGCTCCTTATTACAATTACTATACACACTCACCACATTTTTTTTTTTTATTTTTTTTTTTTCAGTAAGCTTTTTGAATAGTGCTTTGGATGTTACGGTCTCTTTTAGGTCAAACAGTTCACTCTCTCTCACATAGCCGTGGCTTCATATGCAGGCTGGACCTGCTTGTATGGCACTCTAAAAATATATAGCATGTATGTTCCGTATGACACTAAAGAGAGTGCATTGTAGGTATGAGAAAGCTAAGATTGAAGCCAGACCCTCTATAGCTGTAGTTATATTCAGTAGTCCAAAACCTGATTCTGCAATTTCACTGGCAGGGTATGCACCTGGTTACTCACATCCTGCTCAATCACACTTCTCAGTTTGGGGTCCTTGTTAACATGCTATTTGCTTTGAACTACTCATTGTCTGATGATAAGTACCTACACCATGTTTTCTGTGCCTTTTTTATTTTTCAATTTGTTAAGTGTAATGTTAGAAATCCCAATGGCAATTCACCTTTTTAAGAAATTATAGCATCCCATATGGCTTGTGAGACCCAAGCGTTTGTCTGTTGTCTGTACCTTAACCTCCCTTCTCTGCCTATTTAATAGTAGGGATCTCCAGTAATGTGAATACATCCTGTATCTTTAATAAGCATAGCTTTATCAAATACCACTTTTTCATATCCTGAGTATTTGCACCTTATTTACTCGTGTTTGTTTGTTCTACAGTTATTAGTTAAATTTTTCAAAGATCACTTAAGCATGTTTCGCAGCTCTTAATAAAATGATAAATGAAGATTTGTCAATAAGATCCAAAAGTGATCTTCTTAGTTGGTAATACCTCCCTAACTGTGAACTTGCATTGATGTGGTCCATAAGTGGCCCCTTGTAGTATTTTGGAGGTATATTGATCATTAGGCAACTATTATATATTTGTTTTCTCCTGAAGATCTTTATTTCAAGACTGTATAATGTATATTTAACATCTTGTGTCACAATCTTATTTGAATGTTATTATGTTGTTATTTCCAGATCTTTGTCTGTATGCCTTGTCACAAATCTTGATAAAAAATTAAAAAAAAATTAAAAAAAAAAATTTGAAAGAGGGACACCACCGCACTGTTGTCAGTCTGCCGCGGCACACCTGAGGATCTCTCACGGCACACTAGTACACTGGTTGAAAAACACTGGTCTAGATCACTAAAGACTGTTAGTAAAGAATTTCTTGATAGTATCAGCGTAGTGTTATTGCTTTGGGCTAAACTCTATTGCTCATATAACATTTATGGTTAAGTTAAAGGGAATTTTTCTTGCAGCTAGATTTGTGTAAGACATTTATGTACAGTCACTTAGGTCAGTCAAGCTTTAGGGCTTGAAGCAAAAAACTTCTGTAGAAAAAAAAAGTTGGGATGGAGCACACTGGGATGTGATGTAAAAGAAATCTGTGCTGTAATCAGAATTCATATATAAAATACTCAAATGCATTTTTATTTAAGAACAGTTTCATCATAAACTAGAAGCCTTTATTAAAAAGTTAGTAAAGTCAAAATTAAATGTTTATTATTCAGACAGAACATGCAATTTTAAACATCTTTTCATTTTACTTTTGCTGTCAAATTGGCTTCATGCTCTTTGTATTCTTTGTTAAAAAGTAAATCTAGGTAGGCTCATAGGTGGACAGGGGTGTGCACATGTCTTTAGAACTCTATAGCAATAGTGTTAAACATTAATATAACATTGTTGTAAACACCACAGCCATAAAATGCTAAGGACACATACACACTCCTACACATCTCCTATAAGCCTACCTAGGTTTACTCTTCAATAAAGAATACAAAGAGAACACATTTGATAATAGAAGCAAATTGGTAAGTTGTTATTTTTCTGACCCTTTTAGAATGGGAAATAATAACTAGCAAAATAAAAAAGTGTATAACTAGTTTATTTCTCATAGCAAATATGATTTGTCATATGTTTTCCAAGTTTTCCATTTGCTTTTATTTTATACAGTTTTATAGAATCCAATAAATCTGAGTAAACCTTTGGGAAAACTCAGAGGGCAGGGCCTGCTTCTCCCACTGCCAGGCTTTAGAGTCTACCTGTATCCCAGGGTGTGTGAGCCGTTCACCATGGGCAGGGCCAGGCAAGCACTTAAACAATAAGGGTGTGTAGAGAAGCGGTGAGTGTATTATACAAATTAACCCAATAAAAGGAGTATATCGTCCTGTAACAAGCATTACTAAAAGGTAAGGTAGGCGATGATCAGCATTGCTTGTCCATTATGCAGAAACACATAGGAATGTGCAGTAATCGTTCTAGCCAATTGACTTATGCGTAAAATGCTGCTCACTAATAAAAAATCTTACATATCTCTATTTTAAAATAATGAGCAATTCTGAATATGCACTTTAATGTTGTTATAATGTATTTGTAAAGCACAAATATATTCTGCAGTGCTATGACAACAGGTACAATGATTCCATGACAATATATCATTTACAAAATACAGTTACAGACTACAACTGGAAAGAATTCCCTGTCTGAGAGTTATCTTCTGTGATGCAAACTACCTTAAAGGGACACTGAACCCAAATTTTTTCTTTTGTAATTCAGAAAGAGCATACAATTTTAAGCAACTTTCTAACTTGCTCCTATTATCAATTTTTCTTCATTCTCTTGCTATCTTTATTTGAAAAAGAATGCATCTAAGCTTTTTTTGGTTTCAGTACTCTGGACAGCACTTTTTTATTGGTGGATGAATTTATCCACCAATCAGCAAGGACAACCCAGGTTGTTCACCAAAAGTGGGCCGGCATCTAAACTTACATTCGTGCATTTCAAATAAAGATATCAAGAGAATGAAGAAAATTTGATAATAGGAGTAAATTAGAAAGTTGCTTAAAATTTCATGCTCAATCTGAATCACGAAAGAAAAAATTTCGGTACAGTGTCCCTTTAAGGTTCATTTAACATGTTCCACATGACAGCTATGCTTGTGAACCTGCTTATAGACTATACATATATATTTGTGTACCTGTAGACCTTTTTTTTGCTTACAGGACACACTTTATAAATTCTCTTCAAAGCACATTAAACATGTCTTGCTTTGGTGTCATGCTCCCTTAAGAGGCTAAAAAGCAAACTACAGGTAGCCCTCAGTTTACACTGGGGTTAGGTTCCAGAAGGAATGGTTGTAAATCGAAACCGTTGTAAATTGAAACCCAGTTTATAAGTCAATGGGAAGTGAGGGAGTTAGGTTCCAGGCCCCTCTCAAAATTGACATAAGTAATACCTAATACATTATTTTTAAAGCTTTGAAAAAGCTAAAAAGAATTATAAACCTAATAAAATAATCACACAACACAGAATATATAATTAAGCTAAGTTAAATGAACAAAAACATTTGCTAAACAGCATTATAAACCTAATAAAATAATCACACAACACAGACTTTACTTGCATTTTTCTGCAAACAGTTCTTTCTATGCATTCCAATCTGGACTGATTTATAGACAGGAAGATCTTGTTCCTTTGCAAGCTGCTCGATAGCTCAGGTCTGGTTAAACTGATTAATATTAGCTTGCTTGGCTTGCATATCTTTGTTGCAACACAAGCGGACAGCTCCACCTTCTGGCTATTTTAATCAATGCACTGCTTCTCAATGCTTTTCAATAGCAGTCACATGACTGAAAAAAAAGGTTGTTATTCTGAAACGGTGCAAATTGAACCATTGTAAACCGAGGGCCACCTTATGATCTTGGATTCCCTTTATTATCTACAAATTCCTTAAAATTACATTAAAAAACCTCCCTTTTACGTGTAAAAATGTGCTTATCCCATGATCCTTAGGGAGACCTCAAAGTAAATTCTGTAACCTCAAAATACTGCAAATCAAATTGCTAATTAAGCAATTGGCAGCATTTAAAAAAAAAAAAAAAAATAGGTTAGACAGTACTAGGTTAGACAGTACTGGGGCAAAGTTATCTTCTGGTTGAATAAATGTATTCAGACCAGAATCTCTCTTTCATGGTTTCATATTTTTCTTATTTGATAACTCTAAGCAGGTTGAGGAACAAAAACTGATAAATATGGCCATTTTGGCGGCACGTAATTTAATATTTCAAAATTGGAAATCTCCTGATACCCCTAGCTTCTCTGAATTCACTATGCATTTTACTATTAAATTGCAAATGACTATTTAGCTACTTGACATAGCACCGCTCTCTGAAAAAAATCTGAGATCCTATTTTTCTAAATGGATCAAAGTAATATTAGCATGGCCCCAGTCAACTCAGATCCAATTTATTCACACAATAAGGAACTCACCGGAGTTTATACTACTTATTTTGAAATATACCCTTCCACAGTGCGGGGTGCCCAATATATACAAATATCCAAGAGACTAGAAAATATATATTATTGTTTCGGCCAGACATTGCGGGATGGGAGGGGGTTGGTTTGGTTCTTTTTTGCTTTCTCTCCCTTTTTCCTTCCCTTTTTTTTAATTTTTATTAGAAACATATGACTAGGAAAATCTGTTTTAAGACCTTGGGGCAGATTTATCAACCCGGAAGGCGCGCTGGAAACAGAAGTTATGGAGCAGCTATTTAAAGATCGCTGCTCCATAACCTGTCCGCCTGCTCTGAGGCTGCTGACAGAAATCAACCCAACTTAATACGATCGGGTTGATTGACACCCCCTGCTAGACGCAGATTGGCCGCAAATCTGCAGGAGGCGGCATTGCACCAGCAGTTCACAAGAACTGCTGGTGCAATGATAAATGCAGACAGCGTATGCTGTTGGCATTTATCGATGTGCGGCAGACATGATACGCTACATTGTATCATGTCTGCTCGCACATTAATAAATATACCCCCTTGTGTTTACGTTTAATCCTGAAAAGAAGGTATAAATCTCCCTTTTTTTCCCCCCTATCCCTTTGTTTTGTTGTTCTATGTTATCTTTTTCTCATGTATAATTTTGAATGTTAATGTTTAAAGACAACAACTTACTGTTTATTTCAAATTTTGGAGCTGCGTCTCCTAGACAATTGTGCATTATCCCGTTTTAAAAATAAAGTTGTTTTAAAAAAAAAAAGATTTTTTGCTTTTTGGTCTCTCTGGGGAGTGTAAGACAAAGCACACATTTTACACCAATGCAAGCAAAACAATTTTTACAGTACACTTTCCCTTTAATCCAGTTATTTGATTGTTTACAGCAGTGGACACTAGCCTTAAAGGGACACTGAACCCAAATGTTTTCTTTCATGATTCAGATAGAGCATGCAATTTTAAGCAACGTTCTAGTTTACTCCTATTATCAAATGTTCTTCATTCTCTTGGTATCTGTATTTGAAAAGCAAGAATGTAAGTTTAGATGTCGGCCTATTTTTGGTAAACAACCTGGGTTGTTCTTGCTGATTTGGGAAATTTGGTGTAGAGGACAGCGCCAGATGTAAACCGTACTTGCTCAACTTCAGTGTGGAACGATTACTCAGTACAATCGTTCTTAGTGGAGGAGGTAGGGTATATGTGAAGGAGCGCCTCACAAGGGGCTGTAGTACGTCAGAGAGTTTAGCTAAATAATAGTAAAAGCCAACAGTTTATATAAATGGTAGCTAGATAAACAATGGGTTTTGTGTGTATTAGCTACTACACAGCTATTTAGGTTACCAAATAGTATGGAGGAACAAAATGATGCCACAAAGTACTGAGCTCAAACGTGTTGAAGTTACATCTATGTTACTAGTAGTTAGTCGTTATCAGTGACATCAATAGGTGATGGCTAATACTAAATATCAGCACTAGGTGTATATTGGCTACCATGTAGCTGCTTACGTCACTAAGTTATGTATGAAGGCAGGAGGTTGCCACAAAATACTAGACACAGTTGTAGTATTAAAATTGTATAAATATTTACTATGAAAAAATTATTATAAAAATCACAAAAAAGACTGATGTAAGACAAATCGTACAGAGTGCAGGTGTAGCGAATTAAAGCAATATGTTTTATACGGCTTTGTTAAAATTTAAATCTGATGTTGCAAGTACTGTGAAAGTACTAATATGAAATATATTCAAGTATATTGAACAATTAAAAAGATATTGCGCAATATTAGTATAACACATAAAAAACAGTGTATTATGCTAAGTCCTTACAGTGATCGTATCATACACTATAACAATTATCGTAAAGAAAAACAGATACAGTCTAAAACTGATATAGTAAAATTAATATAGTAAAATTAATGAAAACTGATAAAATGTGTAACGACCAATGTGGAAAGTACTATGTAAAACTAATACGTATCAAAACGAAATAAAGCTGTTATAGAAACATAAACATTGAATTTGACGGTAGATAAGAACCAAAAAGGCCCATCAAGTCTACCCATATTACATGTTACTTTTCCCTTAGGATAGCCTTATGCATGTCCCAGGCATTTTTAAATTCCTTTACAGTCTTTGTGTTTACCACCTCAAATGAAAGTTTATTCCATGAATCCACCACCCTTTCTGTAAAAAAATGCTTCCTCAAATTTCTCCTGAATCTGCTACCCTCTAACTTTAGCTTGTGACCCCTTGTTTTGGCATTTATTTTTTTGTGAAAAATGCTTTCAGCTTCTATTTTATTAAGTCCCTTCATATATTTGAAGGTTTCTATCATGTCACCTCTTTCCCTTCTATCCTCTAAAATATACATATTTAGATCATAGAGTCTTTCTTTGCACGTTTTATATTTTAGACCATGTACCATTTTAGTAGCGCTGCTTTGGACAGCTTCTAGTTTATTTATATCTTTCTGAAGATATGGTCTCCAGAACTGTACACAGTATTCCAGATTTCGTCTAACTAATGATCTGTAAAGTGGCATAAAAACCTTGCTATTTCTGCTACTAAAACCTCTTCCAATGCAACCAAACATTTGACTGGCCTTGCTGGCTGCATTGCTGCATTGTGTACCAAATTTTAAATCATCTGAAATAATAATTCCCAAGTCCCTTTCTTCTTTAATTACAGTCAGTAATGTACCATTGAGACTATAATTGGCCTTTGGGTTTTTGGATCCTATATGCATAATTTTGCTCTTGGTAATATTAAATTTCAGATCCCATTTATTTGACCAGTCCTCTAGTTTATTAATATCACCGTTCATTTGATCAACTCCTCCTGGAACATCTACCCTGTTACAAATTTTTGTATCATCAGCAAACAAGCAAACCTTCCCCTTAAGCCCACTTCCTATTTCACTTATGAACATGTTAAACAAAACAGGCCCAAGAACTGACCCTTGGGGAACACCACTAGTAACTGATGCCTCATTTGAATGTACTCCAAATGTACTTAAATATCTTTAAGCCAGCATTCTACCCACTTAACAATCTTAGCATCTACTCCAAGGCAATACATTTTGTTAATAAGTTTGTTGTGTGGGACGGTGTCAAATGCTTTGCTAAAGTCTAGATATGCAACATCTACGGCTCCTCCCTGGTCTATTATTTTAGTTACATGGTCAAGGAAATCAATTAGATTAGTCTGGCATGATCTTCCAGCAGTGAAACCATGCTGTCCTTTGTCTTCTAAGTTGTTTGTCTGAATGAAAGATACAAGTCTTTCCTTTAAAAGAGTTTCCATTAATTTCCCTGCAACTGAGGTCAAACTGACTGGCCTATATTTAGCAGAATCTTCCCTACTACCCTTTTTATGAAGAGGGACTACATTGGCAATGTCTCAAAAGGATTTAAAGAAACTTCTTATCAAAAAAGTAAACGTACAGAGTTAGTAAATGTGACTGTGCTAGGGGTTACCTGGGAATATAGTGACACAGAGATACCAAATATAGTGGATTGGCCAATCCGTTACTTACATACAACGATAATACAATAGAACACAAGTTTACATATATAAGTGTCCATAGGTTAAAAAAAGTGAAAAAAGTGTCCAATTACATATATGTAACTTCAACATGTTTGAGCTCAGTACTTTGTGGCATCATTTTGTTCCTCCATACTATTTGGTAACCTAAATAGCTGTGTAGTAGCTAATACACACAAACCCCATTGTTTATCTAGATACTATTTATATAAACTGTTGGCTTTTACTATTATTTAGCTAAACTCTCTGATGTACTACAGCTTCTTGTGAGGCGCTCCTTCACATATACCCTACCTCCTAGTTCTTGCTGATTGGTGGATAAATTCACCCACCAATAAAAAGGTGCTGTCCAGTGTACTGAGCCATAAATTGGCTGGCTCCTTAGCTTAGATGCCTAATTTTTCAAATAAAGATAGCAAGAGAACAAAGAAAATTGATAATAGTAGTAAATTAGAAAGTTGCTTAAAATTGCATGCTCTATCTGAATCACAAAAGAAAAAAAATTGGGTTTAGTGTCCCATTAATTGGCAATTAAGAGAAAGATACTTACCAGGGTTTTAAAGTAATTTTGAAAATTAAACTTCAAATCTGAATTTTTTTAGATTGAAGTGCCACAAATGTATCCAAACTCACAAACACAGTAATATATACAGAGTATCTGTACAGAGTGGACAACAAGGAAGAATTCACTGGAGAACAAGTGTGACAACATTGTAGAGGAGTTGTGAAGGATACAGAAATGGAGGGCAAGATAAAAACATTACGGGCCAGATTATGAGTGGAGCGCAAAATTGCGCTTTCGCAATACGAACGCGACCTTCATGGAAGCTTTGCGCTTACGAGAACGTGCTTCCATAGACTCCAATGGGAGCCTCGTTCTAATGCTCATTTTGCAGTCTTTTTATATTCACACTTTCTGAGGTGCCAGCTCCTACTGAGCATGTGCACAAATTCACAGAGTATACGTATACTAGTTTGTGATTGGCTGATCTTTGCCACATGATAAAAGGGGCTGGAAAATGGGAGAAAAAATAAATTAGCCAGAAAAAAATCTAATGCTTATTTGAAATTCAGAGTAAGTGTAATTGCAATGTCCTTTTATTATGCACTTGATAATTATACAATTGTATTGTATTTAATATTCCTTTAACTGGCCAAAGCAGATATATTTTTTTTATTTTTTTTTAAAGGTATGTCACAACTTCAAAACAAAAGTTGCCAACAAAATAAAGGTTTTAAAATAAATTTTTTAGTATGCAGATATTTTGCAAATGTAGAGTTTCTAAGCTGATATGTACTATGCAGATAAAATAAACTTAACATACCTGGACTATATTGCTACCTCTAATGGTATGATTATTGTTGTAAGTACCTTGATTTTTATTAGGAATGTGCATTCAGATTTTTATTAGCAATGTGCATTCAGATTTTCACAGATCTTAGTCTGTTGAACTTTCACAAGAAGAAATCCGGCTCTAAAGAGACAAATGCCATGAGCGGCTGCCTTCTTCCACATATGAATCCTAACAAAGGATCTGAATGCACATCCTTAAATTATTTGAATTTTGATTAAGTGTACTCTATGGGCTCGATTTATTAAACATGGGCGGACAGGGGTGGACATATTCGACCCTATCCACCCGGCTTCTCCCGTGGTGGGCAGCAATCCGCTGCTCTCATATATCACTGCACATAAGTGCTCCTGTGCGCTTGCGTGCAACCCCACAGTCTGCCCATGCACAGCAAACCACACGATGGCAGGAAGTGTCAATCTCCCAAGTCAGAAGAGACCGAAGAGATTGAAATTCTCAATCTAAGAGGTGAAGAACAGGGCAGGGAAGCAGCAGTCTGATAACAGGTGCTTGCTAAATCCTAACTGCAGGTTCGCTTGTGTGAATCTGCAGTCAAAGGGGAGAAAGGGGCTTGATAAATTGAGTCCTATGTGTCTTCTCACATCAACCAGTGATACTGATTCATTTTGTTTTATTATTTCTCCCTGCCTTAGCTCCCTATTAAACTGTTCTCTGCATACTTTTCCCGGATTCCCTAATCTTTTTTTTTTTTTGCTGCAAGAGAACACTAGCTGAAACCTCTTTACTACTCATTTTTTTAACATCTATCTACACTACTGGTATGGAAGTATAGCTTTCATCAGAGATGTGGACTTGAGTCACATGACTTGGACTTGACTTGGACTCAAGTCACAAATTTGATGACTCGACATAATCAAGGAAGACTTATGACTTGACTTAGACAGCAATGACTCAAGACTTGACTTGAGCCCTTTGACTTGCCAAGTCTTTAGACATTCTAAAGGTCAGAGTTGTGACCTAGGATGGTCCCTGTAGAATGACAAACAAAATAATATATTTAGAATACCTAATTCACTTTTGTTTTAATTACACCCCAAGACATTTATTTTTGGTCAAACAATAAAATACGATAAAATGCCATTGGACAGGTATGGACAGTAACTGAATGTGATAATCAAAAGGTCTGTTGTTTTCTGGAAAAGTATGGACATAAGGAACTGTTGCTCACATCAAGGGAGTGGACATCCTGAATCCATTTGCAGAGGCGACAGATTTGACCCAGGGGAAGAAAATGGTGACAATTAGCTCTGTTGTTCCATCTGTTCTTGCTCTGAATCACCATTTGGAGAAGCTGAAGTCTTAACTAGCCTGGTCAGAAGTCTGCAGTCATCCTTGACCAAATTATTCCTTTAAATTGTTCTTCGTTCTCTTGGTTCTTGGTGTCTTCATTTTAAAAGCAGGAATGTAAGCTTTGGAACCAGACCATTTTTGGTTCAGCACCTGGGTAGCGCTTGATTATTAGTAGCCTATGTGCTGCAAGCCACCAATCAGCAAGCGCTACCCAGGTCTGAACCGAAAATGGGTTTGCTCCTAAGCTTACATTCCTTCTTTTTAAATAAAGATACCAAGAGAACAAAGAAAATTCATAATAGGAGTAAATTAGAAAGCTGTTTAAAATTGCATGCTCTATCTGAATAATGAAAGAGAAAAATTGGAATTACTATCCCTTTAAATATTTTTCCTGTAATGGCACACTTTAAAGGATTGGAAAAAAAAACAGATTTTAGTTTCACAAACTGCATCATTAGTTGTAATAGTATTATTTGCCTGTTACTTTCTGCTGTGCTTACTCATTGGTAGAACCGATCTTGCAAGATGCTGTTGAGGATGTATCTGCTGCTTCTTCTTTTGAGGATGAAAAGAAAAAGGTTTAACAGCCTGAAGATGAGGTGGGGCTGTTTGCAGTATAACACAAGAAACAACGTTCGGACCACTCCAGCATGTCAGCTTAGTCCCTACCTTGACATATCTGAAGGTCAGAATGCTCTCCTATTCTGGCCTATGAACATTAAGACTCTTCCAGCACTATTTAAAGTGGCCATCAGGGTCTTGGAAGTGACTGCTTCTAGTGTGTTTTCAGCCATGGAGGCATCATACTACGGCCCCATCGTGCACAAATGTCTGATAGACTTTTGGCCAATTTAATCTTTTGCAAGTGCAAAGTCTAATATGGTTCAAAGAAAAGAACCCTCACGCATACTGACTCTCTCTCAAACTATGACAGCACAACATTTTTCAATTACTTAGGTTTTTGGGTACTTGGCAATTGTGTAATTTCTATAATAATGTTGTTACTCATTTACCAATAAATACTGTTTGTTTTACTGTTAAATTTTAAATCTCACATGCAATTGAACTGGGAAAAGAAAAACATATTTTAAACACCTTCCTGATATGAATTAGTATACATTATATACAGTAATGAATACTCTGACGCTATATATATTATTCAAAGAGTACTTATGACTTGAAGCTTAAAGCTGAGCACTTGACCTAGACTTGCCTTTGTTGACTCAATACTTGACATGGACTTGTCTGTTCTGACTCAGGATTTGAGTTAGACTTGCTTGTCTTGACTCTGAACTTGACTTGGGACTTGCCTGTCTTGGGACTTAAATACAAAGACTTGAGACTTACTTGTGACTTGCAAAACAATTACTTGGTCCCACCTCTGGCTTTCAGTTTCCCATAGAAGGATCACAAAATTATCACTGTATTTTCCATTATGAGTCTGTTCATTGGAGAATATTCTTAAAGGGTAGAACCATTCTTTATAACGAGTTCCCTATTATTTGAACATATTAAAACATAGTTCTGGATATTTTATTTGTAGATCAATGTTTTCCAAACCTATTCTCAGGATCAGGGGTGGAACTACCATTAGTGCAACAGATGCAGTGGCATGAGGACCCAAGTGCAGGGGGGCCCATAACACCCAGTCTATGCATGTGTACAATCCTAATGCAAGGGAGCCTTTTTAAGTGGAGGTTGGAGGTCCATCTATCTACAGGGAGTGCAGAATTATTAGGCAAGTTGTATTTTTGAGGATTAATTTTATTATTGAACAACAACCATGTTCTCAATGAACCCAAAAAACTCATTAATATCAAAGCTGAATAGTTTAGGAAGTAGTTTTTAGTTTGTTTTTAGTTATAGCTATTTTAGGGGGATATCTGTGTGTGCAGGTGACTATTACTGTGCATAATTATTAGGCAACTTAACAAAAAAAAATATATACCCATTTCAATTATTTATTTTTACCAGTGAAACCAATATAACATCTCAACATTCACAAATATACATTTCTGACATTCAAAAACAAAACAAAAACAAATCAGTGACCAATATAGCCACCTTTCTTTGCAAGGACACTCAAAAGCCTGCCATCCATGGATTCTGTCAGTATTTTGATCTGTTCACCATCAACATTGCGTGCAGCAGCAACCACAGCCTCCCAGACACTGTTCAGAGAGGTGTGCTGTTTTCCCTCCTTGTAAATCTCACATTTGATGATGGACCACAGGTTCTCAATGGGGTTCAGATCAGGTGAACAAGGAGGCCATGTCATTAGATTTTCTACTTTTATACCCTTTCTTGCCAGCCACGCTGTGGAGTACTTGGACGCGTGTGATGGAGCATTGTCCTGCATGAAAATCATGTTTTTCTTGAAGGATGCAGACTTCTTCCTGTACTACTGCTTGAAGAAGGTGTCTTCCAGAAACTGGCAGTAGGACTGGGAGTTGAGCTTGACTCCATCCTCAACCCGAAAAGGCCCCACAAGCTCATCTTTGATGATACCAGCCCAAACCAGTACTCCACCTCCACCTTGCTGGCGTCTGAGTCGGACTGGAGCTCTCTGCCCTTTACCAATCCAGCCACGGGCCCATCCATCTGGCCCATCAAGACTCACTCTAATTTCATCAGTCCATAAAACCAAAATCAGTCTTGAGATATTTCTTGGCCCAATCTTGACGTTTCAGCTTGTGTGTCTTGTTCAGTGGTGGCCATCTTTCAGCCTTTCTTACCTTGGCCATGTCTCTGAGTATTGCACACTTGTGCTTTTGGGCACTCCAGTGATGTTGCAGCTCTGAAATATGGCCAAACTGGTGGCAAGTGGCATCTTGGCAGCTGCACGCTTGACTTTTCTCAGTTCATGGGCAGTTATTTTGCGCCTTGGTTTTTCCACACGCTTCTTGCGACCCTGTTGACTATTTTGAATGAAACGCTTGATTGTTCGATGATCACGCTTCAGAAGCTTTGCAATTTTAAGAGTGCTGCATCCCTCTGCAAGATATCTCACTTTTTTTTACTTTTCTGAGCCTGTCAAGTCCTTCTTTTGACCCATTTTGCCAAAGGAAAGGAAGTTGCCTAATAATTATGCACACCTGATATAGGGTGTTGATGTCATTAGACCACACCCCTTCTCATTACAGAGATGCACATCACCTAATATGCTTAATTGGTAGTAGGCTTTCGAGCCTATACAGCTTGGAGTAAGACAACATGCATTAAGAGGATGATGTGGTCAAAATACTAATTTGCCTAATAATTCTGCACTCCCTGTATCTATACTCAAAATCATTATACAGACTAGCTTATTAATATTGCTTACTACTGAGTTACATTTGGGTGGCCAAAAAAATGTTGTACCAGGGCCCCCAAGAAAGTGTCTGCTCGGGCCCCCAAGAAAGTGTCTGCTCATGCTGTTTGGCTATTTTCTGAGCCACATTTATGCTTGTGAAACTGCTTTACAATAAGATGTGTGCAAATCCCGATCCTAGTGTGTTGCAGTTTCTCAAGAATAAATTTGGCTCCAAAATTAGCTGAACTGCACAAGCAGCCACCTTCCACATTCAGAGATATCCGGAATCTCTGAACGCATATATCTAGTGCCTACATAATAATACGTTGGTCAAAACCTGGCCTCTATTATTTATTAAAGTTAAAAAGTAGTGTATTTTTATTGAAGTCATGTAAAGCATGAAGCCAATTTTTATTTGATAAAGAATTGCTAATGGTTAAACAGTTTAAAAAAATAGATAATCAAAGTAAATAAACAGCAGCCATTTCATGTGACATAACCCTATTTCCTGTAAAATATCTCTCACAGACAGTTGTTATTTTTATCAAACCCTATAGTTATGGTTGCTGACTGATACATGTATGCATTACCCAACAATCATCTGTTATCAATCCCTGCATTATTATAAAGATCTGCTAGATATTGCTGCATTATTTAAACAATGATATTTGTTAATATATGTAACAAATATGTATGTAATAGTATTTATTAGCAATAAAGCAAAACGTTAGATACAAAAAAAATGTTTTAAACATATTTAATGGTTCATTTTTCAGCAACATGTGCTTTGTTTTGCTTTCCAGTGGCACAAGTCTTGAACAGTTTCTTGAGTATACATTTTTTCTTCTTTGCTAAGGGTCAAGATATCACTATGTAGTAAATTGAGTTAGCTGAAGCCTGCGGTTTCCACTGAAGTTTTTCTGGGGGAAGTGAACCCCCCCACACAATTTTATAGGTAAAACCTGTCAATTAAATACTGAATGTTTGTTTATTTTGTGTAAATAAATATGTAATGAAAACTTTACATTTAGGTTTAGTGCTCAAATAACTTTTATTATTATTATCAGTTATTGGTGAGCGCCAACAGATTCCGCAGCGCTATAAACAAAGGGGAGTACAACAAAACAATTAAAGGGATCAAATGGGTAGAGGGCCCTGCCAAGAGTTGCACTGTTGTAATCCACTCTTAAGAAGTTGATCTACAAACAGCTGGACTCTTAGGCTTACATGCTAAGGGGGTTCAGGGGATAGCAATGGATGAGTGGAACTGGTATAAAGTAAGGTTAGCATAGGTTGTATACATCCTTGAACAGTAGAGTCTTTAGGGAGTGCTTGAAGCTTTCAAAACTAGGGGAGAGTCTTGTGGGGCGAGGCAAAGAGTGCCACAAGATGGGAGCCAGTCTGGAGAAGTCCTGTAAACGGGAGTGCGATGAGGTAACCAGAGAGGAGGAGAGTAGGAGGTCATGAGCAGAGTGAAGGGGACGGGAGGGAGAGTATCTGGAGACAAGGTCTGAGATATAGGGGGGAGCAGTGCAGTTGAGGGCTTTGTATGTCAGAGTGAGTATTTTGTGTTTGATCCTAGAGGCAAGAGGAAGCCAGTGAATGGATTGGCAGAGAGGAGCAGCAGATGAAGAGCGACGTGTAAGGAAGATGAGTCTGGCAGAGGCATTCATTATGGATTGTAAGGGAGCTAGGGGGGAGGTGGGGAGACCAGAGAGGACAGAGTTGCAGTAATCAAGGCGGCAAAGAATGAGAGAGTGGATTAAAATCTTAGTTGTGTCTTGTGTAAGCAAGTGTCAAATTTTGGAGATGTTTTTAAGGTGGAAGTGGCAGGCTTTAGCCAAGGACTGAATGTGAGGAGTGAAGGAAAGATCTGAGTCAAATGTGACCCCGAGACATCGGGCATGCGGGGTAGGGGTAATTATGGAGTTGTCGACAGTTATAGAGATATTGGGGGTGGAGATTTTGGAAGAAGGGGGGAAAATGAGGAGCTCAGTTTTGGAGAGATTTAGCTTGAGGTAGTGGGAGGACATCCAGGAAGAGATGTGAGAAAGACAGTTAGTGACACGGGTTAGCAAGGAAGGAGATAGGTCTGGTGCAGAGAAGTAGATTTGGGTGTCATCGGCATACAAATGATATTGGAAACCATGGGACTTAATTAGGGAGCCTAGTGATGACGTATAGATTGAGAAGAGAAGGGGACAGAGGACAGAACCTTGCGGTACTCCGACAGAGAGTGGTGACGGGGCAGAGGAGGCCCCAGAGAAGGCTACACTGAAGGTACGGTTTGATAGGTAGGAAGAGAGCCACGAAAGGGCTGTGTCACAGATGCCGAAGGATTGGAGGGTTTGGAGCAAAAGAGGGTGGTCGACAGTGTCAAAGGCTGCGGACAGATCAAGGAGGATAAGCAGAGAGAAGTGGCCCTTTGATTTTGCTGTAAGTAGGTCGTTGGGGACCTTAACAATAGCTGTCTCTGTGGAGTGATAGGGACAAAATCCAGATTGCAGCGGTTCAAGAAGGGAGTTTAACGTAAGGAAATGGGATAGGCGTGCATATACTAGTTTTTTGAAAATCTTTGAAGCAAGAGGGAGGAGGGAAATAGGGCGGTAGTTGGATGGGGAGGTAGGATCAAGGGAAGGTTTTTTGAGGATAGGTGTGACCAGTGCATGTTTCATCAATGAGGGAAATGTACCAGTGCTGAGGGAGAGGTTGAAAATGTGTGTTAGTATAGGGGTAAGGGTAGCAGAGAGGGAGGGGAGTAGCTGTGAGGGGATAGGGTCAAGGGGACAGGTAGTGAGGTGAGAGCGCAGTATAAGTGCCGAAACTTCTTCCTCAGTAACAGGGGAGAATGAACTAAGTTTCAGATTATGAGGGTTGTGGTTGAGTGAGAGCATTTGAGGGGGGAAGAGAATGGAATTATGTTGAGAGCTGATTTCATGTCTGATGGAGTCGATATTGTTAATGAAGTGACTGGCAAAGTCTTGAGCTGACAGAGAAGTTGTATTAGGAAGTGGGGGAGAGCGGAGGAGAGTATTGAAAGTGGAGAACAGACATTTTGGGTTTGAAGAATGATTAGAGATAAGAGTAGAAAAGTAGTGTTGCTTGTGGAGATTAAGGGCAGAATAGTACTTAAATACTTAAATACTAATTATGCATTAGGTATGATAAAATAAAAAAAATGTAAAATTAGAATATTATAAGGATATATTCTCATCTATTAGAAAAGTTTATCAAGACTTTTCCTGCCAAATTAACCATTTAAGTCTATGGTACTTTTGTAGATAAATTACTTGATTTAAAAAAGAAAAAAAGAATTGTTATTTTTATTCCACTAAGATTCAAATGAACACAGTGACAGATGTAAACAATAAAGTGTTGCATATTTGCCATGAAAAAAAAAAAGTGTTCATAAAAAGACATGAAGAATCTTATATTATCCATTCTCCTTCAGATCCTGTAAGCGTGGAGAAGGCTGAGTTTCGGATGTATGTCATTTTATTTACCTTCTAGCATAGCTGCGTATGAGAGAAGGCCTTGTTTAACAGGTTTGTTTGTAGGAAACGCAGTGTTTTATTCACACCCTCATTGTTTGTGTTTGATTAACTCTGCCAGGCTGAGCTGTACTCACACCCTCAGACGCAATCACAATATGCAGCTTGTCAAATGAAAAGAAAAAAATAAGGAGCAGCATTTCCCACCCTATCTTTCCTCCAGTAGCTTTGTGTATAGACTCTGTACTTCAGTTAAATCATTAACGCTGAGCTTGTTAAAACTACAGTACGGAAATGATACTGACAGATATGAAAACAGAGCTGGCTGTAATTCTGATACTTTCAGATGTTCTGCTAACCATATCCTAGTGAAACAATGAGAATCATTGATAAAATGTTTTGCATAAAGTATCATATTTATATATATTTGTAATTAATCATAAACTATTAGTTGTATAACTCCAGTTAAAAAGCATGTCCTTAGCTATATACAATTATCATTGGATCCGAACAATCATTTCAGCCAAAATATTTATTTTGTTCCACATCAGAATAGGATGCTAAATTCAAAATTAAAATATTATTTAGTAATAAGTCACTAGTAAATGTTTTAACCAGGGTTTTGCAACCTAATACTTAGGGGCCACAATGTGGCTCTTTGTTGTTTTTTTTTATCTGATTACTGATTGCTGACTAACATTGACTTTCCCTCTCTCTTACCTGTGTTCCTTTAAGACAATGTAACATACATAGCTTCATATTAAAGGGACACTCAAGTCAAAATTAAACTTCATGATTCAGACAGTGCATGCAATTTTAAACAACTTTCCAATTTACTTACATTAACAAAAATGTGCAGTCTTTTTATATTTACACTTTTTGAGTCACCAGCTCCTACTGAGCATGTGCAAGAATTCACAGAATATACGTATATGCACTTGTGATTGGCTGATGGCTGTAACATGGTACAGAGGGAGTGGAAATAGACATAACTTTGCAATTTAATTAACAAAAATCTACTACTAATTTGAAGTGCTATTGCATTGTCTTCTTATCATGCATTTGTTGCTTATGCAAATCTACTGTATTGATTGGTCCTTTAAGTTTATTTATACATGAGTATATACATAAATGTAACATACATAGCTTCATATTAAGTTTATTTATACATGAGTATATACATAAATCTAACATACATAGCTTCATATTCAGTTTATTTATACATGAGTATATACATAAATCTAACATACATAGCTTCATATTAAGTTTATTTATACATGAGTATATACACAAATCTAACATACATAGCTTCATATTCAGTTTATTTATACATGAGTATATACATAAATGTAACATACATAGCTTCATATTAAGTTTATTTATACATGAGTATATACATAAATGTAACATACATAGCTTCATATTAAGTTTATATATACATGAGTATATACATGAATGTAACATACATATCTTTATATTAAGTTTATTTATACATGAGTATATACATAAATGTAACATACATAGCTTCATATTAAGTTTATTTACACACGAGTATATACATAAATGTAACATACATAGCTTCATATTAAGTTTATTTATACATGAGTATATACATAAATGTAACATACATAGCTTCATATTAAGTTTATTTATACATGAGTATATACATAAATGTAACATACATAGCTTCATATTAAGTTTATTTATACATGAGTATATACATAAATGTAACATACATAGCTTCATATTAAGTTTATTTATACATGAGTATATACATAAATGTAACATACATAGCTTCATATTAAGTTTATTTACACATGAGTATATACATAAATCTAACATACATAGCTTTATATTAAGTTTATTTATACATGAGTATATACATAAATCTAACATACATAGCTTTATATTAAGTTTATTTATACATGAGTATATACATAAATGTAACATACATAGCTTCAAATTAAGTTTATTTATACATGAGTATATACATAAATGTAACATACATAGCTTCAAATTAAGTTTATTTATACATGAGTATATACATAAATGTAACATACATAGCTTTATATTAAGTTTATTTATACATGAGTATATACATAAATGTAACATACATAGCTTCATATTAAGTTTATTTACACATGAGTATATACATAAATGTAACATACATAGCTTCATATTAAGTTTATTTATACATGAGTATATACATAAATGTAACAAACATAGCTTCATATTAAGTTTATTTATACATGAGTATATACATAAATGTAACATGCATAGCTTTGTATTAAATGTTTTTATTCATCAGTATATACATAAATGTAACATACATAGCTTCATATTAAGTTTATTTATACATGAGTATATACATAAATGTAACATACATAGCTTCGTATTAAATTTATTTATACATGGTGAGTATATACATAAATGTAACATACATAGCTTCATATTAAGTTTATTTATACATGAGTATATACATAAATGTAACATACATAGCTTCATATTAAGTTTATTTATACATGAGTATATACATAAATGTAACATACATAGCTTCATATTAAGTTTAATTATACATGAGTATATACATAAATGTAACATACATAGCTTCATATTAAGTTTATTTATACATGAGTATATACATAAATGTAACATACATAGCATCATATTCAGTTTATTTATACATGAGTATATACATAAATGTAACATACATAGCTTCATATTAAGTTTATTTATACATGAGTATATACATAAATGTAACATACATAGCTTCATATTCAGTTTATTTATACATGAGTATATACATAAATGTAACATACATAGCTTCATATTAAGTTTATTTATACAGAAGTATATACATAAATGTAACATACATAGCTTCATATTAAGTTTATTTATACATGAGTATATACATAAATGTAACATACATAGTTTATTTATACATGAGTATATACATAAATGTAACATACATAGTTTATTTATACATGAGTATATACACTATTTCTCTGATTAAAAGAATGTATCAAATGTTAAAAAAAATCATCCAATGTAGCCTATGATATGAAGTGGTTGGGCATCCCTTATCTGAAGTGAGTTGAAAAATATTTAATTATAATATTTTATAGTTGTGGTGTACTGAAGCTGTGCATTGCTGTGAACAAATATTAAGTTAAATGAGCATTTTTTTTATTGTTTTATGTCACAGTACAAAATGAGGTTCTCTAATTTTGTTTTATGACTAAAGAAGTGATATGTGTTTATGTATGTTTCTTTGTATAACATCTTTTACCAATGTTCAGTGTATGTGGCATTTTTTTAAAACAAATGGGTTTATTTGCTCATTAATATAACTTGGTGGGGAATTTCTTGACTAAATACTGTACTAAAGATTTCTAACCAAATTCACAAATGCAGATTTATCTTAAAACGATAAATACATGAGCAGAAGTCTGTGTAGGGGAGAATGGAATGCAGCTAGACACCCAGCCCCCAAAGTTCATCTTGTAGTTACACTGTTAAAAAGTTTCCCAAACCCCCTCCTTTCAAGCTGTGTTGTGGATAGAGCATTCATCTAAAAAAAAATGCACTTTTAGGCCCTTTATCTGCATTGACAAAATAAGGGAAAATGTAACACATTCAAAGCTAATCAAAGATCTCAGGTTACACTGGTACAGGACTCGTCAGGATTTGAACTTGGCCCTCACTGACGTTTACAGTTGTGAGTAAGCTGCCTGAAGGGACGGAGCTCCCTACCTAGGAGTCAGACTGTTCTGATGTATGGTAGAGGTGAAAAGAGGAGGGAGAAAGAGGAAATAGAAATAATATAAAAGTGTATTCATGAAACTTAGCCCCACCCTGATTAAGGTTACACCTTCCTGGCTTCTACATGGGAGGGGACAGGTGTAGAATGTAATCGGGGAAGAAAAAGGAAGAGGAGTTTGTACTGCTGCTGAAGCAGGAGCTGTACCGAGCACTGGTGTGGAAGTGGTTACGGGCAGCAGCAATCAGCCCTAAAGGAAATAGCTACAATAAGGTAGCAAGGGCTACATTGGCATCAGTCTGGAGTAGGGGCGGACGGGCAAGTAGTTGTGGTCTGTACTGATACATCTGAAAGACAAGTGCCTTGAGGAAGTCCGATTTCTTGTATTTACATTACGATCTGCATTTGCTGCTGTATTTCTCCGGATCGCAACATGGGGAAAGCTTCGTTATCTATGGGATCCCTCATTTTTTGTTCCATCCTGTTGCTGTTCCTGGTACGTTATAACCCTCTGTGATAGTTCTTACTTCCCAGAAAAATGCTACCGAATTAAATGTATACAAATAATATACTGTTGAAAAGAGCACACTGCATCTTTTAATTTATTTTATAACTTTGTTTAAAATATCTACACCCTGAATACTTCCACTTTGCCCAGTAATTTATTCGATTTTCAGTCTCTGTTTTAAAGTTATTCTTAAATCCAGTTTTGATTGATAGTTATCATTTTATAAACTCTTATTTAGAAACATTGAGAGAGAGAAAAATATGTATGTGTCAAACTGTCTCAGAGCTGTGACAAAGGCCGAGTATAAAGTTGTGTGATAAAGTCCTAGGATGCAGCCTGGTGGCGAATCAGAAAACTTCAAGGCTTTGTTCTAAGCTGATATCCGATATCTCTCCCCATTCCATACAGAACACTGATATATATCTCCATTCCATACAGAACACTGATATATATCTCCATTCCATACAGAACACTGATATATATCTCCATTCCATACAGAATAGGCATTCTATTATTGCAGATCTATTTTAATTTTTGATTCTGGCAAAACAAAATTTCAATAAACCTTAATGAATTATTATTTTTTAAATCCATTTAAACCCATATTTTCAGATGATGGAAATTTGTGTGTGTGTGTATATATATATATATATATATATATTATTATTATTATTATTTTTTTTTTTTTAAAAAGAGACTTGAAAAAGAGCCAGAAATATATTGCTATTTTAATTATAAACTATATTTAGCATTTAAAAAATAAATAAAAGCAATAATACATTGTATTTAAAAGTGGAAAATCATTTGTTTATCAATTGTATTTCATGTCACCAATACATCCACTACATATTTTCCCCATGAACATTTAAAAAAAAAAAAAAAAAAGATTTAAGAAAACAGGAAAAAATATAATCAAATTGACTTATTTTTATTTATTATGCTGAATTCTATTTTTTTTTAATATGTTACATTAAATTATTTTTTGCTTGATTTTATGAAATTATGTACTAGTGTTTTGGTCACTACTTCATGATATTTATTATGTTGATAAGGTTTTCCATTTAAATGTTGTTTAATATTTAGTTTCAACAGTGAATTATGAATGTTTTAATCTAATTTGCATTATAATTCATCATAATATAATTATATTACAAACAATGTTGATTACCTTACATCTCGAATATGGTTTTGTACAACTGTATTATATAATGTAGGTAGTCCAATAATAAAGTGAGACTAGAATAAAACATAAGCTTGCAAGATTTACATTATTTCTGATGCTTGATGCACCACTGACAGTTTTAAATTTAATCATAGTGTGAAAGTTAAAGGTTATCAACAGAGACTGATTTTTGAAAGTGCAGAGAGGATGGCATAACCAGCATATCTACTTCTACATACAATGAAAGGCTACATTTATTTATTTCAGGCCTTGGCAATTCCCACAAGCTAGGGAAACCCATGACTCTTAGAATTTTACTTTTGACTATCAAATGGTCGTACAAAGCATTTTATCATTGCCCTGCTATTGCATATAACTGTTTAATCATTACAAAGCAAGTTTAAAGAGAGATACACTTTGATTTATTGCAAAACATCTTGTAATAACATTATAAAACTTTAAAATATAAATATTAAAATTGTCGCCTCTTGAATACCCGCAGGTGCTAGTCTCAAAGTGTACTTGGCCACTGAGTGGTATGTTTTGCTTTTATGCACAAGCTTGATTCACAAGTAAACAAATTCATGGTGCATGTGCAGAAACCAGTGGCTGCCTTGGCTCAAATTCTGTATACCTGGCATCTGCACAAAGTGTTTCTCTTGCTGTTTAAAAGAGAAAAAAGAAAAGTTAAAGCACCCAGTTTTAAAATAAACACAAAATTATCAGTACGGGACATAAATGTAGCTTTTTACTACCAAAGCAGCATTATTGTAAAACCAAGTAAAAAAAGTGTGAAACTAAAGTAAGGGGGATTTACCTAATGTGAAGCATTTTGCTTCAAACAACTAGTTTATGAAGATCGTAACAAAAATGACAGTAGTAACCAATGTCCTATAAAATTAATATATATATTTGTTCAGATATCAATAATAGGCAATTCTAACATCAAACTTAAAATACCTGTTCATGTTAACCTGTGATTCATCCTTTAGAAATAAATAATATTGTTCACTGAGCAGTCAGTATTTAGGGAACAATATTAAACATGTGTTTTCCCCATAACTCCAAAATCAAAATAAGCTTTAATTAAAAAAATAAAAGTTTTTAGAGTTTGCCATCCATTGAAATACTGAATTTAGGATTTATTTTTTGGAAGGTTGCCTGAGTACATTACTGTGGAATATGTGACCTATAGTCATTGGACTAGGTCTTGTTTGAGGTTCACAAAGTGTTTTGATCAACCAAATTTACTGTACTGTGGACTGGTGCCAATGGGTTGTATTGCACAACAGATTTGGCAAAGGACATTTTGTTCCCTTTAATGACCCACCCGCACCAAATTTAGGAATTTGTAGACCTATATGGATTGTAGTATGATTTCTACAAAACTATATATACTGTGTGTGTGTGTGTGTATATATATATATATATATATATATATATATATATATTTATATTTATATTTAAGTATGTGTATGTGTGTGTGTATATATATATATATATATATATATATATATATATATATAATGTATGTGTGTGTGTATATATATATATATATATATATATATATTAATAAAAAAAACATTTTTTAATATACATACATGTAATTTTTGTGTTTCCAGCCAAGCGTCCTGGTGCCTCTTTTACACAGTATGCATATGCGTAAATGATTTCTACTATATCCATTACTATTCTACAGAAATCCTCAATTTATTTCCTCTTTGGTGATCCTGATGGTTATGTCTTCTTAGTCTTCACTATTGTGTATCTATTTATTTTTTTCCGTAAAATTTAACTGATTTATATTTTATTAATCTTTTTGTCATTTTACTGCAGTATAAATGAAAACTATCTGTATCAGTGTTTTTAGTAACTTAATTTTTTGTTGTTGTTTTAGTCTTCGAATGTGTTTGGAGAATCTTGCCAGAAAGTTAAATTAATTGTGCCTTCCAAATTATATTCTGGCGCATTAATCGGCAATGGTGAGTATCATGTTATTATACTCAATATTTTGTGTCATAAGTGTATGTATGTGTGTTTATCAGCAAATGAACAATGTACTGTATACATTTTTTGTTGTTGTAGACAAGCATGCAAATTCTGTGAGTTTGTTTACATTTGATCAACTCTTCTTTTTAGTTAAAGAGACATGAAACCCACATTTTTTCTTTCATGATTTTGAAAGAGTAAGCAATTTTAAACAACTTTCTAATTTACTTCTATTTTATAATTTGCTTCATTATCTTGATATTTTTTGCTGAAAAGCATATCTTGATAGGCTCAGTAGCTGCTGATTGGTGGCTGCACATAGATGCCTCATGTGATTGGCTCACCCATGTGCATTGCTATTTCTTTAACAAAGGATATCTGAAAAATGAAGCAAACTATTTAATATAAGTAAATTGCAATTTTGTTTAAAATTGTATAATCTTTATGAATCATGAAAGAAAAAAATGGGTTTAGTGTCCCTTTTAAGCTTGATTAAAATTTTTTTATCTGCGTTTTAAATTTCATATTTATTCATTCATGCATTTTTCTTGAATATGCATTAGAACCCTTGTACTAAAGAAGGATATCAAAAAATTGGCACAGACCTTTTAACTTTTGGTCATCATGTCTGATCATTAGAACAGAGTTATAATAAAGTAATCAGTTTTACTTCACAATTTTTACAGGCAAACTTATTTTTAAAAGCTACCCATTCAGGTGGCTAAGAGTTTTTGTTTTTGTTTTGTTTTTTTGTGAGCTCATGGTCATTATAAATGAGTACAGGGGTTATTCTAATCATCAAAAAGATGTAATGTGCTAATATCAAATCGCCTGGCTGCTATTTGAGGACGTATTTGTAAAGCACATATACATGAGAAACTGTTTTAACTTGAGTTTATGCAAGAATTCCTTTTACCCTGTAGTGATGAAACAATCTCACAACTTCTTGTAGACTCCAGTCCAGCTTTTAGTCATGGATGTTTGGGTCTGTTTTTTCCAAACTGTAGCTTTCCTTGGTGGAATAAGATTATGTAGGTTCAAGCTCTAAGAATAGATCAACTTCAAAATGAAGTCAGTTCATTTTAATATATCCAAATAAATTCAAGTACAAATCAGTGTTTGTTTGTTTTTTTATTTGTTTTTTATTTAGTCCTGAAATGGCGATTAAAGTGATTTGATAATTCTTTTCAGCAAAAGGTGTCACTTTTCGTGTACAAGGATTTTTTTTTAAGTGAACCTTCTCACCTTGATTGTTTTTTTTTTTTTTTGTACAATTCTTGTTCATTTGCCTACATCTATTTACATAACTTGCAACACCTGCAATTGATCCCCATATTCATAGATAATCTTGCACCATCAAACTACTGGGAAGTACAATTCCTAGAGTTGACATTTCCTGTGTGCATGTAACACTTGAAACTTGGTGGAAACATTTAGCAGAAACATTAGGGGGTTGACTGTTGCTGTTACGTAGATAAAAACATGTTAAAGTATATTTATGCAATATTCATTTTTAATAAGTTTTAACTATGTATCTACTGTAAATATTTCACATTCCAATGTTCTGCACATAGCAGAATATGTTATATGTGTATGTGTGTGTGTGTGTGTGTATATATATATATATATATATATATATATATATATATTCTCCAAAATACCATCAGATATATGTAGAAATATGTTTTTCTGAATAAATAAAACATATTTCTCTATGTGAAGAACATTGGAATGTGAAATATTCATATTTTCATGATCGGTTAGCGCACATGGGAATATGTGATTGAGTTTGCGTGAGAGTGGGGTGTTATTTTTCTTTTTTTTCCTCCACTTTTTATCTTCTCCATTGACTTCTATGGGGGAATATGTGAACATGCGCACACAAAAATTCTAACTTTAGCTTTTTGCGCTGGTCGGGTTAGCACAAGAGCAAAAACAACTCGTAATATGAGAGCAACCTGACAAGCACAAAAAGCCGAACTTCTAGCGCAGTTAACAGTCGAGTGGTAATAGCGTTAATTAGCGCTTCACTTGTAAACTTGCCCCAAATACATTTTTTAGGCATAATATGGAGGTTATTCCATGCTTCCCTTTAGTCATAGTTGCTGCCATGTTGAAATCTAAGTCATTAGAAAACAAATAGAAAAATCCTATTACAGCGCTCCAACAGTGCTTGCCTTAATTTCACACAAGCCGATCAGCTTAGGGGGCAACTTAGCAAAGACAGTGTTCAAGTCAGGAAAACAGTACCTTATTCAATCCGGTCATTGCAGTAATCCATAACGAAAGCAAACCTCCCGGTCTCGGTTGTTTCCTCTTCTGAAACTCTCCTCCCCTTGTTTCCTTCGTCACAGCCAGGTGTGACCAATGAAGCCAGCTTACCGATACTGCAGCCGCAATTGGCGCTCCCCCGCAAACCGCCAGCAGATCTCTGTAAGTCTGCAAAATTGCATACAGCCACAAAAAGGGAAAAAAGAGGCGAGTCGGGGCCACAGGTTAAGAAGTTAAGATTTAGCTTTTATTGCCACACGTATAGTTAAAAATAGTAATCAGTTAAAACCATAAAGTGCTAGGACAGCAGCGGTCTTAGCTCTTTATGGTTTTAACTGATTACTATTTTTAACTATACGTGTGTCAATAAAAGCTAATTCTTAACTTCTTAACCTGTGGCCCCGACTCGCCTCTTTTTTCCTTTTTGTGGCTGTATGTTGAAATCTAGCTTTCACTGTATTTCACTGCTGCCTTCAGATACCTGCAGTGAAACCTAAGTTCTAAAATGGGCACCCGCAGTTAGAGGGAGGTGCATAAAAATGTATTTAGTGTTTTAATATCCATTCAAGGTAACAGCCAACAGTCCTTATCCCACTGACCAATTAATTTTATCGTATATGCCTGGAATAAAGAAAGAATAAACAAATAAAAAGGGCATTAAACACTAAATTCATTTCATGCACCTCCCCTAATTATGGGCGCTGCTATGTTGGAACCTAAGTTTCACTGCAGGCATCTGAAGGCTCATCACTGGGGTGCAACAAAAGCTCGATTTCAACATGACTGCACCCATGACTAGTGAGAGATGGAAATAAACTCAGTACGGTGCTTATGAAATGATTAATGTCCCTTTGAGAGTTTGCCAGTCCTTTCATGCCCTAAAGTAGATTTAAGTTAGTGCAAAATGAATGCTCCTGAGCTGAGTAACCCACCCACAAACGCACACACCCACACCTGATTGTGTAATTGTTCAATCCTTAAGGTACACTAATGTCATTTTTTTGTTTTCCACTTGAGGTGTTACTAATCACTCATTATACCAGCTACAGTGTATTAAATGTATACTGTAAAGGAAATTGCTTATTAGCTCTTATTTTTTTTCCTTTAAAATAGTTGCTCACTAGAACAATGACAGTTTCAGTGCATGCATATGTATGTATGCTATTGAAGTCTGAAAAAATAAATATCTGCCACCTAGATTTTTTCTTTTGTTTTTTTTCTAAGTGCTTGCCTGATGCTCCCTAGGAGGCTAAAAGTCCAATTCTGTAGTAATCGAGATAAAACATACTTGTATGTAGGTGATTATATATTATAAAATCTGAATTGGTGTTTGGAGATGGGCTACTAATGGCATATAGTGAGGTTCTGCTAATGTGATTCCTGTAGTATGTTTTACTTTTTGATGGATCTTTCTGTATTTATCTTAATATCTTGTTAAAGATTTGTATTTCTGAGCTTTAACTTTGGTTCCTTTCCTTTTTCGTTTGTTAGTTTAGATATAGTTGTTTTATCTGGATACACATTAAAAGGACCATTAAATAAAGTACAGTTGCATGATCATAAAATACACAATACAAAAACAATAGCAATTACTTTGAATTTAAAATGAGCTGTATTTATTAGTATTTTTTTTTATGACAAATTTCAAAATGTCCTTCCCTTTTCCTGCCTCATATACTTTTGCACATACTCAGTAGGAGCTGTTGCCTCAGGAAGTGTGCATATAAATACTGTGCACAATTTGATAACTAAAATATAATGGTAAGTTGTTGAGTTTGCATGTTCTACCTGAATCCTGAAAATGTACCTTTGACTTTAGTGTCCCTTTAATAATTGGAATGGGAAATGTAGAGTGCAAGTTTACACAAGATGATTGCAGGACAAGGAGATGAGTTTATAATCCTGTTATTTATTCATTTTTAATCTACTGTTTTTTTTAGTCTTATTGATCATTCAGCTGGATGGTCACCATTGCATAATATTCTGCATCCGCATATAACTGCATATGAGTATATAGTTTTGGGATATACATTTTGTCCTTTACTTTGTGTAAGCAGTTAACGTATCCTATTTAGTATTTAAAGGGATGTTGGAATCCAAAATACATTTTTGAAATGTGACTCCTTTCCATTAGAGCATATCTAGATAGGTTCAGGAGTTTGTGCCTGCCTTGAGAACTGTATGTAGAACATTGTTGCAAACACTGGTGTCATATAATGCTTTCAACAAAGGATATCTAGAGAAATCATAATTATGTGTTCATCGCCCCCTTATTACCGCCAGTCACCAATCAGCAGCTAGCTCCCAGTAATGTATTGCTGTTCTTGAGCCAACTCAGAAATGCTTTTCAATAAAGGATTACAAAAAAGTGTAGAAAACCAATAATAGAAGAATATTCAAGTTGTTTAAAATTGCATGCTCTATCTGAATCTTGATACCTTAATGTTGACTTTACTGTTATTGCCCTATGTGAAATATTTATAGTGGTGGGATATAGCAAGATATCAAAAGCAAAATCTTTGCATTTCCATTTGCCTTTTCCGGTTGCCAAGAGAAGTGATCAAAATGGCATAATATAGATCCGCACCATTTTAGAAGCATTATACAGAAATAGTTTGAAAGCTAAGATTCTATAAGTATGGGCTTATAATTTTAACAATTGCAATGCTGTTATGCTGTTTAACCTCCACAAAGGGGTTAATGACATAGTTTAAAGTCCAGCTTAACACCCTCAGAAGACTGATGGACCCGAGAAGAAACTACCACTGATCCAGTGAGCAGTACGACTTTAACTATATGCAAAAAACCTTTTATGCAGGTTAAACACACAGCATTACATCGCTGCTAGTATTAAAGGACCAGTCAACACAGTAGATTTGCATAATCAACAAATGCAAGATAACAAGACAATGCAATAGCACTTAGTCTGAACTTCAAATGAGTAGTTGTTTTTTTTTTCTGACAATTTTAAAAGTTATGTCTTTTTCCACTCCCCTTGTACCATGTGACAGCCATCAGCCAATCACAGATGCATACACGTACCATGTGACAGCAATCAGCCATTCACAAATGCATACACGCTTATTCTTGCACATGCTCAGTAGGAGCTGGTGACTCAAAAAGTTTAAATATAAAAAGACTGTACACATTTTGTTAATGGAAGTAAGTTTTGAAAGTTGTTTAAAATTGCTTGCTCTATCTGAATAATGAAAGTTTAATTTTGATTGAGTGTCCCTTTAACATGCTGTAATGGATACAAGCATTTCATTTTAACACTATAATGGCCCTTTAATTTATAATACGCCAACAGATTCCAATGGAGTTACTAGAGATTTTATGACAGGATCTTGTTTAAATCATTTTTGAATTGTCTATATGTTTTTGTCGGGCATATGTACAATACACATTGAACATTGCGTTTAATGGTGTCTTTTTTTTTTTTTTTTATATAGTTAACCTGAAACATTGTGTCAACTCGGATAACCTTCTCGCTCGATCAAACAATGAAGATTTTGTTGTTTTGGATGATGGATCAGTTTACGCAGGAAAAACTCTTTCAATGTCTTCTTCAAAAAAGTCTTTTGCAATTGTACTCATGGATCTACATACCATGAACGAGCACAAGATTCCAGTGAAGTTGGTTACCAAAAAGAAGGTAATTTATTTATTTGTTTTTTTTGTTCGGTTCTGCGGTCTACTTTCACATTTTATATGCAATAATGCTAGAAATCTTTAAAAATCTGCTGAGGTATAATTTGATAGTTTATAATTAACACTGATATGATCTAGATTTTTTCAACTAGGACACTTCCTTTGTTTGCTTAATACTTAAAGGGACAGTGTACTATTATTTGGCCACCTTTAATGTGTTCTCAATGATCCATTTTACTTGCTGAAACATATTAAACTATTATCTTTTATTTTGATGTTTTGAAAATGTTTATTTTGCCTGTGGAAACTGCCATTTCTACTGAAAATATGAATCCTGCATATAAGTGACTAGACTATTTTTTATAATTGTTGCTCAAAATATTTAGTAATAACTGGTTTAAAGGACCATTAAATATAATCATCAAGTACATAATAAAAAGACAGTGCAATAGATTAAATTTGCAGTAGGTTTTTTCCTGACAAATTTCAAGATTTGCTTTTTACAAACTTGCATTTTAGCCAATAAGTTCTGACTCACGCATAACTCTCACAGGAGGGAGCACAATGTTATCTATATAGCACACACGAATAAGCAATGTCTAGCTGTGAAAAACAAATAAAATGCACTGAGATAAGAGGCGGTCTTCAAGGGCTTTGAAATCAGTCTATGAGCCCATCTATTTTTTGCCTTCAACAAAGAATACCAAGAGAACAAAGTCAATTTGATGATAAAAGTTAATTTGAAAGCTGCTTAAAATTGCATGCCCTATCTGAATCATGAAAGTTTCATTTTGACTTGTCTGTCTCTTTAATTGAACTATGGTAGTTTTTATTATTGTTTCACACAAAACTATTTTAAAAGTGAGCAGTTCTAAACAACAACAGCACATACTTCTCTGATAAAATAATAATGCAGGATCGTTGTTTTGAAATTACGTATATTCCAAGCTTAATATTTTGAAAACAGTTTTGTTAGGGATCATTACAAAAAACAGAACAAAACTCTATGTTCAGCTAGTTTGTGGTGTGATAAGGTTTTCTGTATTACTTGTTCTTTTAGAATTGTTCAGTTCTTTTTTTAACTTGAATATTGTTGGTTAATGCAGATTGGTAAAACAAGGCACACAAGAGATTTAGTGCTGAAGCGTATTAAAAGAAGATGGCGACCTCTGCCTTTTTCCATCCTAGAAAACTACATAGGGCCCTTCCCATGTTTTGTTCAACAGGTATTGTATAAAGATTTGCTAATGATTTGTCATACCATTCTGGGATATATATATATTATTATTATTATTATTATTATTATTATTATTATTGTTTTTTTTCTCTCTCTCATAGTTTGTCATAATGAAAGCTCATGTGCAGAAAGAGTATGGGGAGAAAAGTAAAAGATTTTCTTTATATATGTATATTTTTATTTTCATAGATCCAGTCAGACACACAGGAGAACTACACGATTACATACTCTCTTACTGGAGAAGGTGTCGACCAACCACCGATGAATTTATTTTATATAGACCCACCTTCAGGGAACATATTTGTAACTCAAAGAGTAGATCGTGAAACATACTCTTCCTTTAGTGTAAGTGCTTTTATGTGTATGTTTTTGAAACACTTTTACTTGTATTTAATGATTGTTACAGTACTTCCTTTAAGATTAGTAAAGTTATGTTTGTTTTTCTGCATCATTAGCAATAAAGTCTTAATTTACTTTTGTAAAAATAATCCCAATGTATTAAGTAGCTATATGTGGTTTTGTCCTGTTTTTTTTTATTTATTTTATTTTTACTTTTAGCTAATGGCTAATGCATTTACCAAGGATGGATATTCACCAGAATTGCCCCTTCCCGTTGAAATAAAAGTTGAAGATGACAATGATAATGCACCACAGTTTACAGAAGAAACATTTTGTGTTGAAGTATATGAACACACCAAAGCAGGTATTTCATGCACGTTGCTTAGATCAGTGATTTTTAACCTTTTTTTTGCCGTAGCACACTTTTTTACATTAAAAAATCCTGTGGCACACTACCATCCCAAATTTTTTTAAAAATCACACATTGTAGCCTAATACAGCATATATATATACACATACACACAAACACACACATACTGTATGTATTGTGCTGTTATGCCATGCCTCCTACAAACTACCCCTGCACTGGGAGTAAAAAACAAGCAAAGTTTAAAAAATATGTCACACTGTTGTCAGTCTGCCGTGGCACACCTGAGGATCTCTCACGGCACACTGGTTGAAAAACACTGGCTTAGATAAATCGATTGTGATTATTGTGTGTATTTGGCTAGCGTTTTAAATGTGTTTTAAAATTTTATCTTAAAACATTCAGCCTGTTTCAATGTTCTGCTCAAAATCATTGCCCCTTTATTTACAACAAAATTTTTTCACTTTTTCTATTTCTAAAAATGTTACCATTAAATATATTTGTTAAATTATGCAATTTATTGTTGCTTTGGACAGTAAAAAATGTTATGATAGAAAATATTACACTACTCCTATCTGGCATCTTCATAACATTTTCTGTGGAGAACATTGGTGTGACTACGAGCACATTACAGAAGTTATCCACATTATATTGTCAATAACATACGGCTAGATTACCAGTTTTTGTCTGTAAGGCTTGCGGGCCTAACGCTCCTTTTTTTTCCCACCGCTCCCTTAAGACAACGCTGGTATTACAGGTTTTTTTAAACCTGGCGTTAGCCGCAAAAAGGTGAGCGTAGAGCAGAATTTAGCTCCAGATCTCACCTCAATACCAGCGTCGCTTACGGTAGCGGTAAGCAGCTAAAACGTGCTTGTGCACGATTTCCCCATAGGAAACAATGGGGCTGAGCTGGGTGAAAAAAAACCTAAGACCTGCAAAAAAGCAGCGTTCAGCTCCTAACTCAGCCCCATTGTTTCCTATGGTAAAATAAAAAATATGTCTACACCTAACACCCTAACATGAACCCCGAGTCTAAACACCCCTATTCTTACACTTATTAACCCCTAATCTGCTGTCCCCAACATCGCCGACACCTACCATATAGTTATCAACCCCTAATCTGCCCCCCCAACGTCGCTGCAACTATATTAAATTAATTAACCCCTAATCTGCCGCCGCCACCAACGTCGCCGCCACTATAATAACGTTTTTAACCCCTAAACCTAACCCTAACCCCCCCTAATTTAAATATAATTTAAATAAATCTAAATAAAATAACTACAATTAAATAAATTATTCCTACTTAAAACTAAATACTTACCTATAAAATAAACTATAAGAAAGCTACAATATAACTAATAGTTACATTGTTGCTAGCTTAGGGTTTATTTTACAGGCAACTTTGTATTTATTTTAACTAGGTACAATAGTTATTAAATAGTTATTAACTATTTAATAACTACCTAGCTAAAATAAGTACAAAATTACCTGTAAAATAAATCCTAACCTAAGTTACAATTACACCTAACACTACACTATCATTAATCTAATTACCTAAACTAACTACAATTAATTACAATTAAATTAAATAAACTAAATTACGAAAAAAAAACCCACTAAATTACAGAAAATAAAAAAAAATTACAAGAAATTTAAACTAATTACACCTAATCTAATCCCCCTAATAAAATAAAAAAGCCCCCCAAAATAATAAGATTTCCCTACCATATACTAAATTACAAATAGCCCTTAAAAGGGCCTTTTGCGGGGCATTGCCCCAAAGTAATCAGCTCTTTTACCTGTAAAAAAAAAAAAAAAATACAATACCCCCAACATTAAAACCCACCATCCACACACCCCTACTCTAAAACCCACCCAATCCCCTGAAGATCACCCTACCTTGAGCCGTCTTCACGCAGCCGGGGACAAGTGGTCCTTCATATGGCAGAAGTCTTCATCCATTCGGGGCAGAAGAGGTCCTCCAGACGGCAGAAGGCTTCATCCAGGAGGCATCTTCTATCTTCATCCTTCCAGAGCGGGTCCATCTTCAATCCAGCCGACGCGGAGCATCCTCTTCAAACGAAGTCCTAACGAAGAATGAAGGTTCCTTTAAATGACGTCATCCAAGATGGCGTCCGTTGAATTCCGATTGGCTGATAGAATCCTATCAGCCAATCGGAATTAAGGTAGGAAAAATCCTTTTTTATTTTATTAGGGGGATTAGATTAGGTGTAATTAGTTTAAAATTCTTGTAATTCTTTTTTTATTTTCTGTAATTTAGTGTTTTTTTTTTTTCTGTAATTTAGTTTAATTTAATTGTAATTGATTGTAGGTAGTTTAGGTAATTAGTTTAATGATAGTGTAGTGTTAGGTGTAATTGTAACTTAGGTTAGGATTTATTTTACAGTTAATTTTGTACTTATTTTAGCTAGGTAGTTATTAAATAGTTAATAACTATTCTACCTAGTTAAAATAAATACAAAGTTGCCTGTAAAATAAAAATAAACCCTAAGATAGCTACAATGTAACTATTAGTTATATTGTAGCTAGCTTAGGGTTTATTTTATAGGTAAGTATTTAGTTTTAAATAGGATTAATTTATTTAATTATGTAAAATTAATTTTGTTTAAATTATATTTAAGTTAGGGGGGGTTAGACTTAGGGTTAGACTTAGGTTTAGGGGTTATTAAATTTATTATAGTAGCGGCGACGTTGGGGTCGGAAGATTAGGGGTTAATAAATGTAGGTAGGTGTCGGCGACATTGGGGGGGCAGATTAGGGGGTTTAATAATTGTAGGTAGGTGTCGGCGACTCTGGGGGCGGCAGATTAGGGGTTAATAAATATAATGTAGGTGTCGGCGATGTTAGGAGCAGCAGATTAGGGGTTCATAGGTATAATGTAGGTGGCGGCGATGTCCGGTTGGCAGATTAGGGGTTAAAATTTTTATTTTAGTGTTTGCGATGTGGGGGGGCCTCGGTTTAGGGGTTAATAGGTAGTTTATGGGTGTTAGTGTACTTTGTAGCACTTTAGTTAAGAGCTTTATGTTCCGGCGTTAGCCCATAAAACTCTTAACTACTGACTTTTAAATGCGGTAGGAGTCTGCACAGGAGAGGGTCTACCGCTCACTTCTTCCAAGACTCGTAATACCAGCGTTGGGCAAATCCCATTAAAAAGATAGGATACGCAATTGACGAAAGGGGATTTGCGGTAGCCTCGAGTCGCGGAAGAAAAGTGAGAGGTACACCTGTACCTGTCAGACTCGTAATACCAGCGGGCGTTAAGAGAGGTCCCAACGCTGCTTTTAAAAGCTAACGCCAAACTCGTAATCTAGGGGTATGTAAATAGCATAACCGCAAATCCTTTGAATCGAGTATTTTGTGATCAAGGCAACCGTGCTGTCTAAGGTTTTTAGTACAGACATGTTAAGTTGATGAAGTTAAACAACAAGTTACTTATGTGATCAGGTTGTACAGTAATTCAAATTCTGTTCAATCTAATACCATGGAGCAATGAATCCTGCAAATATTGTGTCATCCAGGCATATGGATCTGATATAGTGAGTATAAAAACAGAACACATTTTTAATATTCAGGTTATCAGATTAGAAACTATGGACTAAGTATGACATCCCATGTAGATATGTATTGTTATTTTAATGAGTGAAACATGACAGAAGTAAAAGGTATTTACTGGAATTGAGTTGGCTTAGAGGCCGATTTTATCAAACTGAGGCGGACAGGGGTGCACATACGCACCTATGTCCGCCCCAGCTCGCTTCTGGCAGGCTGAATTCCCCTGGCGGAATTCAGCATTGCATATGAGCGCTATTTTGCGTTTGCGTGCAATCCTGCCTCCTGCCCGCGCACAGCCAATCATGTGCAGGCAGGAGCTGTCAATCTCCCTGGTCGGACTAGACCGCAGAGATTGAATTTCGCCAATTTAGAGGTTGCAAAAGATTGGGCAAGCAGCGGTCTGATGACCGCTGCTTGTTAAATACAGCGTGCAGGTTCTCTTGTGAGCATTGGTTCGAAATGCTTGCGAAGCCTTTGATAAATCGACCTCTTAAAATAAATGTAGAATTTGATGAATCGGTGCCCGGTTTTTAATAACCCTATTAAAAACATGGGCACTTTCATTCATCAAAATTTAAATTGCACTGCTTTTTTTAAAATGCTTACCTTTTTCTTTCTGCAAGCCGCTCCAGCGCTTCCTTCGCCCGTCGCAGGCCTCTGCCGACGTCAGAAATGACGATTCCGGCCTTCTACCAATCACGGCGTTGCTTTGGGCAATGATTTCCCCTGGGGGGGAAGCCGTGATTGGAGGATGCCGGAATCGTCGTTCCTGATGTAAGAAGAGGCTTGCGACGGACTGGAGAAGCGCTGGAGCGGCTTGCAGAAAGTAAAGGTAAGTATTTTAACAAAAGCAGTGTAATTTAAAGTTTGATGAATGAAAGTGCCCCTGTTTTTAATAGGATTATTAAAAACCGGGCACTCATTCCTCAAACTTTACATTCACTTTAATATATCACAGCTAGAGGATTTAATAGAACCTTAGATTCTATTGTAATCCTAATTTATGTAAATGCCTTTACTTATCTAATCATTTTTGCAGTGGGTTCCATCAGTGTTAAATCTCTTCATGTGTACTGATTGTGTGATATTTCAGTGAATATTACACTAATTCATAAACTTTCAACATCATTAAATAGAACTTGTTAATGTATTAGGTTCTTGAATGTACCATAAGTGTGTTGCAAGACTTGTTCATGTAAATATTTAGCAGAGTTAAGAAAAAAAATTGCATTGCTGTAGAATAATTCATGTAGAACTGTGCCTTGCTACTGTAAAGAAAGTGAACCACTAAATTATTTTGTTTCAAACAGGTGTAATTATCGGAAGAGTCAATGCCACAGATCGTGATGAACCGAACAGCTTGCATACAAAGCTACGATATACTCTCATTAGTCAGTTTCCTACATCACCTGTAATGTTTTCTATCCATCCTGACTATGGCATTATCACTACAATATCAGACAGACTTGATAGAGAAGTATGTGTTGTGTTTTTTTTTTGTTGTTTTTTTTTATATTACTAAAAGAAAACTATATATATATATATTTTGTTTACATATTTGGAAAAACAACTTTTTTTTAAAAATACATATATATATATATTTTAGGTACTGGATACTTATTTACTTCTACTTGAAGTACGTGATATGGGTGGACAACCCTATGGTTTATCCTCAACAGGAACAGTGTCCATAACTGTTTTGGATAAAAATGACCATCAACCATTTTTTCTTGCATCATCTGTAAGTAATTTTCTTTTATTGCAGCAACTAGCAATTTGTTATTGTTTTAAGAAATTTTCTTTTCATCGGTTGTACTTGTCTTAATTGTTTTGTGTTTGGTAGTGTCGCCCCCCCCTTTTATTTAAAGGGATAGTAAACCCAAAAAAATGAATTTATGATTCAGATAGAACATACAATTTTAAACAACTTTCAATTTTACTTCTCTTATCAAATTTACTTCATTCTCTTGTTATCCATTG